>NC_057797.1:359571740-359579922 GCF_018294505.1 Triticum aestivum | reverse complement strand
GCCGCCGCAGCCGAGCGCCGCCGCCGCCTTACCACCGTCTAGCCCCGCCGCTCGTGCCGCGCCCAGCCGCCGAATGCCGCCGCCGCCCCCGCGAACCGCCGCTCCTCCGCCGCACCTCACCTCGCCGGAGGTAGTCGCCGGACTCCGCCACCGGTTTTTTTATAAAACCATTCGGATTTTTTTTAAACCTAGATCCGTTTTTTTCTGGATTCGCCGGTTTTTCTCGGTTCTTCTAGTTAGCGGACGTTCGTCCGAACGTTCGTGTTAATGAACGGTTCTTCGCCCGTTAGATACAGCTAAAGAACGCTCGTTCGTTAGTCTGTTCGTCAGTTTTCTTTTATCATAGTTAATCCGCGATTTTTCTCTGATCGCGATTTCTGGTCCGATCTTAGTTTCTGTTTATCTTTTCACTCATTAGTCGGAATCAGGCAATTCAAGCGCCTAGAGTTTCATCTCGAAACCCTCTTTCCGTTTAACCAACTCAAACAAGTTTTCTCTACTGTAAAATTTGACCTAGTTTCAGATTAGTAAATGAAGCTTCTTTCTTTCGTCGTTTGAGTTTCGTTGCTCCGTTTGATTTGATTCGTTTTGCGAACCAGAGTTCTTAATTTGAACTTTCTGGTCAACCTCTTTTATTTGAGTTTTGCTTGTGCATCGTTGCTTGTTACTTATGTATGCTATTGTTTGCTTGCGATAGAACACCCGGAGTGCGAAGCGTGCTACTACGAGTCCCTAGGTTTCGCAGATCGTCAGCAAGGCAAGTAACACTTTGATCATACCCCTTTATCACCCTGTTTTATGCATTAGTTCCAATCCTCAAACATTGCATGATTAGGACGTCATTAACTTGTGGGTTGGGAAGTACTTGATGAGGTAGAACCTATTGCCCTGTTACATTCGAACCCTTGGGAGTTACTCGACGTGTTGCTTATATTACTATGCTATGCTATGCTCGTAGACGTGGTTTGGGTTTGAGTGGAATCCATGACAGATGTGAGATTGTTAAATTAGTGGTTCAACTTAAGGTGGCAACTTAATCAAACAATTGGGTGGATTGAGGGACCTGGAGTACCCAGTGTTGCCTGTATTTTTTTGGAAATCCCAGAGTACCCGTGTGATCTTCCTATGGACCGCCACCCTGGGCTCAAAGGGAACTGAGATGATTCATGATAGAAACTTCCATGTGCAGCCACAAGCTATTATGGGCTCTAGCATAGTTGATTAAGTTACGTGAAGCTCTTGAAGAGGCAGATCAGCAGGTAGTGGGATGTAGGTTTGGTATGGTCTGTTCGGAGTAGAGAGATAATGTTTCTGAAAGACTATGTCTCGGTCATCCGTTTCTCAAACACCATGTAGTGCGAGAAATCCAACGAAGGAGATCGAGTCTTGTGGGGAAAAGTGCGCAAACCTCTGCAGAGTGTACAATCTAATCATGGTTAGCCATGTCCCCGGTTATGGACAATTCTTGAGTATCTAGTACTTGGGTTATCACATGTATCTCATCATGTTTAATTAATATTGTTGGGTTCTTAACCACTTTAATTGGGATTGAGTTGGAGGAACCTTCTCAATGATGTTTCAACTACCATGATAGTAAAATTAAAATCTATTCCTTTGTTGTAGGGAAAAATTGGCTTTTCGCAAAACTGTAACCACAGAGCTTTCCACCAGCCAAATATGCATGTAGTGATAGCATTATTTTGTTCTTGCTCTACTGTGTTACTTTGCCAGCATATTCCATGTGCTGACCCGTTTCGGGCTGCAACGTATTATGTTGCAGACTTTTCAGACGAGGAGTAAGGTTTGTTAGGTCATTGCCGTGCAGCTCAGTTATGTCGTTGGAGTTGATGGACTCACTTTATCTTCCAAGCCTTCCGCTATTATCGTATTAGATGGCCTTAAGCCATATTATTGTAATAAGTTCTCTCTTGAGACATTCGATGTAATAAGTGTGTGATTGCTACTCTGTTATAAATCCTTCGAGTACTGTGTGTGTCAGCATTACCGATCCAGGGATGACACTGAAGCACAGAGACTTGACCATCTGAGCTCGGGTCGCTACAAGATGGTATCAGAGCACACGCTGAGTGTAGGGCACGACCACTAAGATAAACCCTAGGTCACACCTCTCTTCTCATTTCTGACTCCTCTCCATTTTCTACTCTTTAGGATGACGGAGATGAAGAACAAGTTTGCACAACCGGATGAAGACACACCTTTTGGACGTCACTTGAAGGAAGTCACTAGGTACTTGAACATTGCAATACCAAGCTTCACCAGGATGTACAACGCCACTTTACCTGAAGAGGAGCGCTGGATGATTCAAGTACAAGTTCCAGGAAGGACGTTCTCGCCAACTTCTAAACCCATAGAGTTTTCTTTCGAAGCACCCACCTGGAGTCTAGGAAAGAGCATGGCAGCCCACATTACCATTGGACGCATTGGAGAAGTTTACAACAGGGAGGTTAGGACACTATTTACCAAATATGTGGGCGCTGAGATGAGCAATGGGAAGTAATCAGCAGCAGGAAGGATAGGTCCATTGCAGCTTTCATCCAGGAGTTAAACCAGCACATTCGACGTCAGGAGAACCAGATGTGTGCGGACATGATGGACTTGAAGAAGGCGAAGACTAGGATCATCGAACTGGAGGAAGAACTCAAGTTTACACGCGATGGATATGAGGAGGAAATCAAGACACTACTGGAGAAGAATGACGACCTAGTCAAGAAGATCGGAGTAATCATGGGAGGACCAGCACCGGGAGACGAAGACGAAGATCCCACTTGCCTGGACAACTACATCATCATCGACGACACCGATTCTGATCCTAGTGATGATGACTATGAAGACGAAGCTGGAGCAGACATCATGGAGTCTTCCACCGATCAAAATTTCTAGATGACTACCATATATCACTAGTATTCCCCCATGTATTTAGTAGTAGTTGAACACTTGTGCGATAGTTCTAGATCGTTTGTATGCCCTTGCTTGATTGATTGAGTGAAATGATTGTGTTTGTCTCATGTGCATATGGGTAGTGTTTTCTCATTAGACCTCTTTTCTATTCTAAATCTCTTCCATCTAAACCCCTCAGATGCCTCCGAGACGTGACACTGGTTTTGCCTTCCCACCGGAGCTCACCCAGTTGATCCAACAGAAGAATACGTTGATGCAATTGCTAGTTCAGAACCAGGGCAACAACAACAACAACAACCCGCCGCCCGTGGATAACCTAGACCATTTTCTAAGGTTACAACCGCCGGTGTTTTCCAGTAGCACCGAGCCCATAGTTGCGGATGATTGGCTACGCCTGATTGGAAGGGAGTTGACCACCGCAGGTTGCACAGATGCTGAGAGAGTGCGCTTTGCCGCACATCAACTGGATGGACCAGCAGCCTCATGGTGGGAGAATTACACAGCCACTTTTCCTATAGCCAATGTCACTTGGGACCAGTTTCAGCAAGCTTTCCGCACAGCCCATGTCTCCACTGGAGCTATGCAAATGAAGAAGCGGGAGTTCCGCAGCCTACGCCAGGGGAACCGTACTGTGGCTCAGTACGTGGATGAGTTTAGTAAGTTATCTCGCTACGCCCCTGATGATGTGGCCACAGATGCAGCGAAACAGGAGAAGTTCATGGAAGGGCTGAATGATGAGATGAGTATGAAGTTGATGGTAGCAACCTTCAACAACTACCAGGAGTTGGTAGATAAGGCTCTTATGATTGAAGGGAAGCAACAGCAGATTGAGAGCCGCAAGAGGAAGTATGGACAAGGGAAGTATAACTCAGGAGCTCAGCAGAAACCTCGCCTAACCCTGAACTCGGGAGGACTTGTTCATAACCATGGAGGTCACAACCACACTGGAGGAGGATCGCATAACCAAAATGGTTCTAATAATGGGAATGGGAACGGAACCAACAATAATCATAACCGCCCCAACCCAGCCACACCCGCCAAAAGGGACTTAAGTCATGTTACGTGTTTCAAGTGCGGGAAGACTGGACACTACACCACGGAGTGCCCTGAAGGAAAGAATGGAAATGGAAATGGGAGCGCTGAGAAGAAGCCAAATCCATTCAACAAAGGACAAGTGAACCACGTTAACGTGGAGGAGGTTGAAGAGTAGCCAGACGCAGTAATAGGTAAGTTTTTGGTTAAGTCATTTACTGCTCTTGTTCTTTTCGATACTGGTGCATCGCATTCATACATATCAAGGGGATTCGTGGATAAGTTTAAACTACCAACCCAAACCCTTAGGACCCCTCTTTTAGTAAGTTCACCCGGAGCAGAGTATATGGCCAGCCGATGGTGTGACCAGATACCCTTAACTATTGGTACACATGTTTTTCTGTCCGACCTAATTATCTTGGAGTCACAAGGATTGGATGTGATATTGGGTATGGACTGGATGTCAAAGTTTGGAGGAAGCATTGACTGTGCTAGTAAGTCGATTTATCTCACCACCCCGGAAGGAAAAAGGATTAAGTATGTATCTAGGCATGTGCCTAGGAGGAGTCAAGTGAATGCCCTTACGGGAGTTGTTTAGGAGGAAGTGCCTGTAGTGAAGGATTACCCGGATGTTTTTCCAGGGGAGTTACCAGGCATGCCACCGGATAGAGACATTGAGTTTTTGATAGAGCTGTTGCCAGGTACAGGACCAATATCCAAGAGACCCTATCGGATGCCCGCAAATGATCTGGAAGAAATTAAGAAACAGATCAAGGAATTATTGGAGAAAGGATACATCCGAAGAAGTTCATCACCTTGGGGAGCCCCAGTACTTTTGGTTGAGAAGAAGGATAAATCCCTGAGGATGGTTGTTGATTATCGAGCATTAAATGAAGTGACGATTAAGAACAAGTACCCACTGCCGATGATCAACGATCTGTTTGATTAGTTGCAAGGAGCTAAAGTGTTTTCGAAGATCGATTTGCGATCGGGGTATCATCAGTTGAAGATACGAGAGAAGGACATACCAAAGACAACATTCACAACATGATATGGATTATACGAGTACAGGGTCATGTCATTTGGACTGACTAACGCCCCTGCCTATTTCATGAGCATGATGAACAAGGTGTTCATGGAGTATTTGGACAAGTTTGTTCTGGTGTTTATTGATGATATTATGGTATACTCAAAGAACAAGGAGGAGCACAAGGAGCATTTGCGCTTAGTTCTCAAGAAACTCAGGGAACACCAGTTGTATGCTAAGTTTAGCAAATGCAAATTTTGGTTGAAGGAAGTCAGGTTCCTTGGACATGTTATATCGGGAGAAGGTATAGCAGTAGACCCCAGCAAAATTCAGTCAGTCACTGAATGGTTGGCACCCATTTTAGTTAGCGAGATCCGCAGTTTTCTTGGACTCACAGGATACTACCGGAGATTCATCGAGAATTTTTCCAAGATTGCAAAGCCAATGACTGAACTGTTGAAGAAGGATACTAAGTTTAAGTGGACAGAAGATTGCGAGGCAAGTTTCCAGGAATTGAAGAAACGTTTGACTACAGCGCCAGTGCTAACACTGCCAGATATACATAAGGAGTTCCAAGTGTACTGCGATGCCTCACGCTTAGGACTTGGATGTGTGCTTATGCAGGACGGGAGAGTTGTTTCGTATGCCTCACGACAACTAAAACCTCATGAGTTGAACTATGCCACGCATGATTTGGAGTTAGCAGCCGTAGTGCACGCATTGAAGACCTGGAGACATTACCTTATTGGAAACCGTTGTGATGTGTACACGGACCATAAGAGTTTGAAGTACATTTTCACCCAGAAGGAACTGAACCTTTGACAGAGGAGATGGTTGGAGCTTATAAAGGATTATGAGATGAAACTACACTATCATCCAGGAAAGGCCAATGTCGTAGCAGACGCTTTGAGCCGGAAGAGTTATGCTAATATCCTTGAAAGTAAGGGACTGCCAAAGGAATTAGCAGAGGACATCATGGAACTTCGACTGGAGATTGTTCCTAGAGGATTTATTGCAACAATGGAGGTCCAGTCGACATTGCTGGACAAGATTCGGGAAGCCCAGAAAGAGGACAAGGAGATTGCTGAGATAAAGGAGAAGATGAGCAAAGGAAAGGCCAAAGGTTTTCGTGAAGATGAGCACGATACCCTATGGTTTGAGGACCGAGTTTATGTGCCCAATAACCAGGAGGTCAGGAAGTTAATACTTCAAGAGGCCCATGACTCACCATACTCGATACACCCCGGAAACACCAAGATGTATTTGGATTTAAAGGAACGTTTCTGGTGGACCGGTATGAAGAATGATATTGCCGAGTATGGCGCAGTATGTGATGTATGTCAACGTGTGAAGGCAGAGCATCAGAATCCAGCAGGACTGTTACAGCCTATGCCGATACCCGAATGGAAGTGGGATAAACTGGGCATGGACTTTATCACCGGATTGCCCAGGACCAAAGCAGGATACGATTCCATATGGGTAGTAGTTGATCACTTGACCAAAGTAGCTCACTTCATCCCAGTGAAAACCACCTATACGAGTGCAAAGCTGGCCAAGATATATATGTCCAGGATAGTATGTCTGCATGGAGTTCCGAGGACCATTGTATCAGATCGAGGAACACAGTTTACCTCAAAGTTTTGGCACCCGTTGCACCAGACCCTGGGAACGAGATTGGAGTTTAGTACAGCATTTCACCCGCAGACGGATGGACAAACAGAGAGAGTCAACCAAATTTTGGAGGACATGTTGAGAGCCTGTGCGCTAGATTATGGATCTAGTTGGGATGACAATTTGCCATACGCAGAGTTCTCATACAACAATAGCTACCAAGCCAGTTTGAAGATGGCACCGTTTGAAGCCCTGTATGGACGAAGGTGCAGAACACCGTTGATGTGGACGAGGTAGGAGACCGACAGTTGTTTGGACCAGACTTGATCAAGGAGTCTAGGGAGAAGGTTAAATTGATTCGAGACAGACTAAAGATTGCTCAGTCCAGGCAGAAGAGTTATGCTGACTCAAAATGCAAGGAAGTAACCTATGAAATTGGAGACCGAGCATATCCGCGAGTATCACCCTTGCGAGGAGTGAAACATTTTGGAGTTAAGGGAAAGTTATCCCCGAGATTTGTAGGACTGTATCGTATTTTGGAACGGATGGGAGAAGTTGCCTACAAGTTGGAGTTACCCGAGGGACTGTCAGGAGTTCATGACGTGTTTCACGTTTCACAGCTGAAGAAGTGTCATGCTGAGATGGCAGATATATCGCTAAGAGATACAGTACCCCTGGAGGCGATTCAGTTGGACAGTGATTTGACTTATTAGGAGAAACCAGTTAAGATTCTTGAGTTTGCCAGCAGAATCACCCGAAGTAAGGTTATCAAGTTTTGTAAAGTTCAGTGGAGCCACCATACAGAGGACGAAGCCACCTGGGAACGAGAGGATGATCTCCACAAAGACCACCCGCACCTATTTTCTAGCCAGCCCGAATCTCGAGGGCGAGATTCATCTTAAGGGGGGTAGGTTTGTAACATCCCAAATTTTCAATTTGGAATGTTATACATTAGATCATCATTGCATATCATGTTTTATTGCTTTTCGTTCCATAATCCTCGAAATCCTAAGCAACTCGAGGACCCTTGGAGAGAGTTGGGGATTTCCCGATTTTCATATTTGATTCTTTTATCAAATTTTGAAACAAGGATTTTGGTTTTAATTATTTTTCTCTCCGAAAATATTTCATATTAGAATACAAGAGAGGAGATAATATGACTTCTCCAAAATAAAAGAAATATTGGAGGAAAAATACTAAAATCAAATATTTGTTCCATTTGGATTTTATTGCAATTTTGCTTGCATTAGAAAAATTGCATGTTTTCAAAATTGCATTTTAGGGCCAAGAAAATGTTCATCTCGTTCTAAATATTTTATTTAGACGGTGAAAATTTATTTTGGCATTTTTAGTTTTTTTATTTATTTTTCTAGGATTTTATTTCGGTCGGCAAAATTATTTAAAAAAAAGTTCCCGCGCCCGACTGGGCCTAAGGCCGAGCCGAGCCAGGCCGCCGCCGCCGCCGCCGACTCGGACAAGGAGTCCAAGACGGACTCCACTCCACCGACACCGCCTTGACCCCTCCTCCAAGCCGCCCCGCCCCGCCCCTTTATATACGCCGCCACCCCGCCCCAAAACGCCACCGCCATCGCC
>NC_057797.1:359564030-359571330 GCF_018294505.1 Triticum aestivum | reverse complement strand
CGCCCCCGCGAGCCGCTGCTCCTCTGCCACACCTCACCTTGCCGGACCCCTCACCGGAGGTAGTCGCCGGACTCCGCCGCCAGTTTTTTTTATAAAACCATTCGGGTTTTTTTTAAACCTAGATCCGTTTTTTTTGGATTCGCCGGTTTTTCTCGGTTCTTCTAGTTAGCGGACGTTCGTCCAAACGTTCGTGTTAATGAACGGTTCTTTGCCCATTAGATACAGCTAACAAACGCTCGTTCGTTAGTCTGTTCGTCAGTTTTCTTTTATCGGAATTAATCCGCGATTTTTCTCTGATCGCAATTTCTGATCCGATCTTAGTTTCTATTTATATTTTCGCTCGTTAGTCGGAATCAGGCGATTCAAGCGCCTAGAGTTTCATCTCGAAACCCTCTTTCCGTTTAACCAACTCAAACAAGTTTTCTCTATTATAAAATTTGACCTAGTTTCAGATTAGTAAATGAAGCTTCTTTCTTTCGCTGTTTGAGTTTTGTTGCTTCGTTTGATTTGATTCTTTTTGCGAACTAGAGTTCTTAATTTGAACTTTCTGGTCAACCTCTTTTATTTGAGTTTTTCTTGTGCATCGTTGCTTGTTACTTATGTATGCTATTGTTTGCTTGCGATACAACACCCGGAGTGCGAAGCGTGCTACTAGGAGTCCCTAGGTTTCGCAGATCGTCGGCAAGGCAAGTAACACTTTGATCATATCCCTTTATCACCCAGTTTTATGCACTAGTTCCAATCCTCAAACATTGCATGATTAGGACGTCATTAACTTGTGGGTTGGGAAGTACTTGATGAGGTAGAACCTATTGCCCTGTTACATTCGAACCCTTGGGAGTTACTTGACGTGTTTCTTATATTACTATGCTATGCTATGCTCGTAGACGTGGTTTGGGTTTGACTGGAATCCATGACAGATGTGAGATTGTTAAATTAATGGTTCAACTTAAGGTGGCAACTTAATCAAACAACTGGGTGGATTGAGGCACCTAGAGTACCCAGTGTTGCCTATATTTTTTTGGAAATCCCGGAGTACCCGTGTGATCTTCCTATGGACCACCACCCAGGCTCAAAGAGAACTGAGATGATTCATGCTAGAAACTTCCGTGTGCAGCCACAAGCTATTATGGGCTCTAGCATAGTTGAGTAAGTTACGTGAAGCTCTTGAAGAGGCAGATCAGCAGGTAGTGGGATGTAGGTTTTGTATGGTCTGTCCGGAGTAGAGAGTTAATGTTTCTGAAAGACTGTGTCTTAGTCATCCGTTTCTCAAACACCATGTAGTGTGAGAAATCCAACGGAGGAGATCGATTCTTGTGGGGAAAAATGCGCAAACCTCTGCAGAGTGTATAATCTAATCATGGTTAGGCGTGTCCCTGGTTATGGACAATTCTTGAGTATCTAGTACTTGGGTTATCACATGTATCTCATCATGTTTAATTAATATTGTTGGGTTGTTAACCACTTTAATTGGGATTGAGTTGGAGGAACCTTCTCAATGATGTTTCAACTACCATGATAGTAAAATTGAAATCTATTCCTTTGTTGTAGGGAAAAATTGGCTTTTCGCAAAACTGTAACCATAGAGCTTTCCACGAGCCAAATATGCATGTAGTGATAGCATTATTTTGTTCTTGCTCTACTGTGTTACTTTGCCAGTATATTCCATGTGCTGACCCGTTTCGGGCTGCAACGTATTATGTTGCAGACTTTTCAGATGAGGAGTAAGGTTCGTTAGGTCGTTGCCGTGCAGCTCAGTTATGCCGTTGGAGTTGATGGACTCACTTTATCTTTCAAGCCTTCTGCTGTTATCGTATTAGATGGCCTTAAGCCATATTATTGTAATAAGTTCTCTCTTGAGACATTCGATGTAATAAGTGTGTGATTGCTACTCTGTTATAAATCCTTCGAGTACTGTGTGTGTCAGCATTCCCGATCCAGGGATGACACTGAAGCATAGAGACTTGACCATCTGAGGTCGGGTCGCTACAGCCTTCGGCCTCGGACAGTGCCTTCTTCAGGGTCGCCACCTCGGTCGTGGCCCCTAGCAAAATTCATGACGATCCTGTGACCTAACAACCAGTTTCCTTTTTCTTTATCAATAAACAGACGAGGTATCACTTACCCTTGTTCTCTTCGAGCTGCCTCTTGGTAAGGCCGAGCTCTTCCTCGGACCGCTCAAGGTCCCGCTTCAATGCAGAGACCTCCACCGTGTGAGCGGCAGCGGCCAGCACTGAAGCCTGCTTATTCACATAGACATATTCTGATTAGACTCCTGTGATTATTATTTGATCCTTTGTTCGGTCTTTCTTCGAACACCAAACAGAGCATCAGGGGCTACTGTTATGCTGTAACATTTTCTCACAATTTGATTACTTACCTCAAAGCCTGTTAGGAGGCTGGCACAGGCTTCAGTCAGTCCGCTTTTGGCAGACTGAATCTTCTTGACCACCACACTCATGATAGTGCAGTGCTCTTCGTCAATGGAAGCGCCGCGAAGCGCTTCCAGCAAATTGTCTGATGCCCCTGGATGGGCAGAGGCCATCGGCACAGACTTGCTGCCCCCGGCATTAGAGCCCATGGGAGTCTTGCCCCTCGTGCGCCCATCGTCCGGAATGTCACATTGAGGCGCTTCTAGAACTGTCTCCCCTTGGTTCAGTACCCTTTGAGACAGCACCTCGACATCGTCCATAGGGCGGGGGGAGGAGGCGGTCAGGAGTGAATCGTTATTCATCTTCGACGGGCCCAAAGACTCATCCGAAGAGGATACATCGATACGGGCTTTGGAGGGGCTGCACGATCATGTTTGGCATGATAAGAAGTAATAAAATAAAACATACCAAGAGCTATTATGGTATCCGGATACTTACGACCTCGCAAGGGGCTTGTCCCTGGACAACCACTCTTCATCGCTAAAAGCGGCCGCCGTGGAGCAGTCCCGAAGGAGAGTCCTTCCCTTCTTGGAACCTTCGGCTTCCCCTGACGGTGCGGCCTTCCTTTTCTTGTCTCCCCCGGCTGGGGGGGAGAACTTTCCTCTTCCTCCTCCTCGTTTTCGTGGGAGGAGGCGCCTCGGTGTTATCAGACGATGATTCCGATACGACCTTGCGCCGGAGACCTTTCCTGGACCCCGTGCCCTTCTTCTTGGCCTTCTTCTCCGACGCCTCATAGGGCGCCGGAACCAGCATCTCCGTTAAGAGAGCACTTGCTGGATCCTTGGGCAGTGGGGCCGGACAATCGATCCGCTCCGTTGTCGCGACCCATTCCTGTTAAATGGCGTGGAGGCTTAGATCCCCCACATGATTATACTGGGAAAGAAACATCTTATGAGATATAAGGAGCTTACCGGATTGGCAGGGCGCTTTGCGCTGAGTCCGCGATCCTCAGTAAGGGAAGGAGGTACCTCGGCGGACTTGAACAGCACCCTCCAGATGTCCTGGTGTGTCGTGTCGAAAAGCTCTCGCAGCGTCTGGTGCTTAGTCGGGTCACACTCCCACATATTGAATGCCCATCTTTGACACGGGAGGATCCGGCGGAAGAGCATGACCTGGACCACGTTGACAAGCTTGATTTTCTTGCTTATCATGTTTTTAACACAGTTCTAGAGTCCGGTCAGCTCCACCGATGAACCCCAGGATAGGCCCTTCTCTTTCCAGGAGGTGAGCCGCGTGGGGATGCCGGATCGAAATTCGGGGGCCGCTACCCAGTTGGTGTCACGCGGCTCGGTGATATAGAACCACCCCGATTGCCACCCCTTCACTGTCTCCACATAGGAGCCTTCGAGCCAAGTGACGTTGGGCATTTTTTCCACCATGGCGCCTCCGCACTCCGCTTGCTAACCGACCACCACCTTCAGTTTAACATTGAAGGTATTCAGCCACAGACCAAAGAGGGCTTGATGCGGAGGAAGGTCTCGCACACGACGATAAACGCCAAGATGTTGAGGATGAAATTGGGGGCCAGATCATGGAAGTCCAGCCCGTCGTACAACATGAGCCCGCGAACAAATGTGTAACACCCTCGATGCGACTATAGCTCCCACGTGTCGAGGCACGACTTAGAGACATAATCGCATTGAAGGCATATGTCGCAAGTTAGGCAATCTTCACAACATCCCATTTAATATGAATAATAAAGGGGAGATAACATAGTTGGCTTACACTCGCCACGTCAATCAAGTACATAAATAACATTACATCATCCAAACACTCATGGCCCGACTACGGTGCCAAAATAAAAGAGAACCCAACATGCGACACGGTCACAATCACCCCCAGCTGGGCACCACTACTGATCATCGGGAAATGAAACATAGTAACGTTGAGAGGCTTCGTCGAACTCCCACTTGAGCTCATACGTGTCTCCTGGAGCGGAATCATCAGGCCCTGCATCTGGTGTAATAGTAATCTGTGAGCCACAGGGACTCAGCAATCTCGCACCCTCGTGATCAAGACTATTTAAGCTTATAGGTATGGCAAGGTAAATATGAGTGGAGCTACAGCAAGCGACTAGCAAGTATGGTGGCTAACTTATTCACAAAAGAGAGCAAGAAGAGGAGGCAAGGCGCGAGCGAGAAACTAGAGAGCAACCTACGCAAACATTACTCCAACACCGTGTCCACTTCCCAGACTCCGCCGAGAAGAGGCCATCACGGTAACACACTCAGTTGATTCATTTTAATTAAGTTAAGGTTCAAGTTATCTACAACCGGACATTAACAAATTCCCATCTGCCCATAACCGTGGGCACGGCTTTCTAAAGTTCAATCCCTGCAGGGGAGTCCCAACTTAGCCCATGACAATCTCTCACAGTCAACGAAGGAATAGACCTCCTCCCAAGATGTTCCGATCAGACTCGGTATCTCGGTAATTCAAGACACTTCGACAGGTTAAAACAAGACCAGCAAAACCGCCCGAATGTGCCGACAAATCCCGATAGGAGCTGCACATATCTCGTTCTCAGGGCACATCCAGATGAGCCAAACGTCGGGTAGGCCAGCCCAGAGTTGCCCCTGGTAGCCCCGGACATCGCTCGGTGGGACCAACACACAGAGGAGCACTGGCCCGGGGGGGTTAAAATAAGATGACCCTTGAGTCTGCAGAACCCAAGGGAAAGAAAAGGCTAGGTGGCGAATGGTAAGACCAAGGTTGGGCATTGCTGAAAAAGCTTTAATCAAGGCGAACTATCAAGGGGTTCCCATTATAACCCAACCGCGTAAGGAACGCAAAATCCGGGAACATAACACCGATATGACGGAAACTAGGGCGGCAAGCGTGGAACAAAACACTAGGCGAGAGGCCGAGCCTTCCACCCTTTACCAAGTATATAGATGAATTAAGATAACATAGCAATATAATGATATCCCAACAAGTAAATAAAAGATATTCCAACAAGGAACGGCCTCCAATCTTCACCTGCAACTAGCAACGCTATAAGAGGGGGCTGAGCAAAGCAGTAACATAGCCAAACAACGGTTTGCTAGGACATGGTGGGTTAGAGGTTTGACATGGCAATTTGGGAGGCTTGCAAGCAAGTGGTAGGCATCGGAGCATTGGCATAGCAAAGAGCGAGCAAACTAGCATAGCAAAGATAGTAGTGATTTCGAGGGTATGATGATCTTGCCTGCATAGTTGTCAGAGTTGACTGGATCCTCGAAAGCAAACTCAACGGGCTCCTCATTAGCGAACTCGTCTCCCGGCTCTACCCAAACAAGACAAACAAGCAACAAGGATACAATCAACCACGTGCAAACTCAAACAACACAATGCAAAAATGATATGCTATGCGGGATGCGATGCGAGATGCAAAAAGCAAGACATGACAGAAAATGCATGAACCTGGCCTCAACTTGGAAAACCAAGTGTGCCACTGGAAAGATGAGATGAAATCGCTTGAAAACTATATAAAGAACGCCGGAATCGGAGTTACGATTTGGAAATGGCAAGCAAAAACAAAAATGACACCGGTCTGCGATTTACAGCAAGTAGCCATCTAAATGCAATGAGATGAACATGCTACAGCACCCAAACATGACAAAAAAATACATGGCAGGGAAGCATTCAAGATGCTTAACAAAAGTCTAGCACTGAGCTACGGGCAACTTATCCATTAACAGGTTCAAACAAGCATGGCAAAAATGCATATGACAAACAGATCTCAGACTTAGTGAAATTAACACTTGTCTGGAATTTCAGATCAGGTAGCCCTCTTCGAAGCAACAAAACTACATGCTACAGGACCTGAACATGGCAAAGTAAAGCATGGCATGGAGCTACTCAAAGAGCTTAACAAAAGTCCCTTAGTGACCTTGAGCCAAAAGGGATCAGAAAATACAATTGCAAGGACGCGAACATAGCAAAAACATAATCAGTTTTCCTACTTAGTGAAAACTGACACATGCTGAAATATAACTCAGGTAGGCATGTTTACGAGCTTGATGCACTCACTACGGTGGAAGTCATGATAAGACAAGCATACATCCATCAAGAAGGCACAAAGTTCTAGCTAGACATGGCAAGAACAAAAGCATAGCATGCATGGATCAACTACAACATCACCGGCAAAATTGCAAACAAGTTGACAATCTGCCCAGATTCACAAAGTAGCAAAAGTAGAGCTCGATTGACTCAAGCTAGGGTGCTCCATAATTGCAAAAAAAGACATGGATGGATAGAGCACTACAATATTAACAAAACATTCTTACTGATCATCCTCAAAAGAGGCACGGATCACTAGGAAACAACATGAACATATGGCATCATGAGATAAACAGCCCCAGGACTTGGTGAAATTACTAAAGTCCCTGAAAACAGAATTACTAAGTACACCACTTTGCAAGCTTGCACTAGTCACCACACACATCCTAAAACTACATGGGTTGCACCTCTGGAAAGATGACAAAACCCTTAACAAAACATATGTAGAACTCAGGGGCATAACATGCACACATTAATCATGGCAAAAATGACAAAAACCTAAATGGAGCAGCAGATCTGACAATTATCTCAAGTAGCCCTCTTCTAACAGCATTTCGGGCATCAAGATGAGCTCAAATGAAAATGATGCAATGAAATGAAATGATTAACTCTCTGAGGTGAACATTTTGATATGCTATATGCATGAATCGGAGCTACGAATGCAAAGTTACGGAGCCACGAACATGTGCACATGGACTGAAATTTCAAGGACTTAGGAAAAAAACAACCTCCCAGATCTGGATCTAGGGTTTCACGGCACGCAACCCGAGGCGACCGGATCTCCGCCGGAGTTTGTCGCCGGAGGTGACCGGAGCGGGAGGAGGAGG
>NC_057797.1:358796658-358856935 GCF_018294505.1 Triticum aestivum | reverse complement strand
AGGCGGCGGCGGCGGGTGCGTGGGCCGGGGAGGGCCGGCCGTGGGCTCGCGGGCCACGCGGTGACGGTGCAGGCGCGGGACACGTGGCGACGTACGATTGGGTGCGGGCGGCGGCGGCGATTCGTCCGATGTGGACCGGACGTTTCCGGCGGCGGAGAGGTCTAGGTTAGAGTTTCGGGACCCGAATTTCGAGGAGGGGTGCACATATTTATAGGTAGGAGGAGGTAGGAATGTCCAAATGAGGTGTAGTTTTCGCCCACACGATCGTGATCCGACTACGGAGGACATGGGAGTGGTTTGGATGGGTTATTGGGCCGTTTTGGAGGGGTGTTGGGTTGCAACGCACAAGAGGCATTCGTGGTTACCCGGTTAACCGTTGGGGCATCAAACGAACTCCAAATGGAACAAAATTTGACAGGTGGTCTACCGGTGGTGTACCAAGGCCACTTGGCAAATCTAGGTCCATTCCGAGAATGTTTAACACCCGCTCATGAAAAGAGACAAAAGGGGTACGCCGGTGCACGTGGGAGTGTCGAATTGCAAAACGGACAACAGGGAAAATGCTCGGATGCATGAGACGAACACGTCTGCAAAATGAGATGCACATGATGACATGATATGAAATGCATGACCTGAACAAAAATAAAAACAAAGACAAAACCCAACCACGAAGGGAAATATCATAACTTAAAGCCGAAAATGTCAGAGTCGAAGTTACAATTATGGCAAGTTACATCGATCGGGGGTGTTACAACACTCCACCACTACGAAAGGATCTCGTCCCGAGATCTAGGACTGAAAGAACTCCGGATATTCCAAATGGAGGTGATCCTCGTGTTCCCAGGTGGCTTGTCGGTCGGAATGGTGTGACCACTTCACTTTCAGGAATTTGATAGACTTGTTGTGAGTCTTGCGCTCAGTTTCTTCAAGAATAGCAAAGGGATACTCATGATAAGACATGTCTTCTTGGAGATCAATCTCTTCAAAGTTGATGGTGCGCTCAGGAGTGTTGAAGCACTTGCGAAGCTGTGACATGTGAAACAAGTCGTGCACATTTGCGAAGTTGGACGAAAGCTCAAGTTGATAAGCAAGATCACCTCTTTTGCCAATGATCTTGAAAGGAACCACGTATCTAGGGGCAAGCTTCCCTTTGATACTGAAGCGACGAGTAGCTTTCATTGGAGAGACGCAGAAGTAGACATGGTGTCCAATCTCGAAAGCCAAGTCACAGTTCTTGCTATCATAGTAACTCTTCTGGCGCGATTGCGCGGCCTTGAGATTTTCACGGATGACTTTACACATTTCTTCAGCCTCTATGATTAAGTCATTGCCAACAAGTTGGCGTTCGCTAGTCTTTGTCCAATTGAGAGGAGTACGACACTTTCTGCCATAGAGAATTTTGAATGGGGCCTTTCCCGAACTCGCTTGGAAACTGTTGTTGTAGGAGAACTCGACATATGGAAGACAATCTTCCCACTTCATACCAAAGGATATGACACAAGCCCTGAGCATATCTTCAAGGATTTGATTGACTTGCTCGAGTTGGCCACTAGTTTGAGGATGGAAGGCTGTGCTGAAGCGAATGTTGGTGCCCATGGCCTTCTCGAAGGAGTCCCAGAACTTAGAAGTGAAGATGCTTGCGCGATCTGAAAATATCAATTGCGGAATGCCGTGCAAGGAGACAATCCTAGAGGTGTATAGCTCTGCTAGCTGAGCTGTTGATAGATTCTTTGATTGGCCAGAAATGAGCCACTTTAGTAAGCTTGTCGATGACAATGAAGATAGCATCATTTCGACGCTTGGACTTGGGAAATCCAGTCATGAAGTCCATCTCAATATGGTCAAACTTCCATTCTGGAATAGCAAGAGGTTGGAGAGACCAACTGGCCATTGGTGTTCTGCTTTCACCCTTCTGCAGACATCACATTCATTCACGAATTGAGCAATTTCTCGCTTCATTCGAGTCACCCAATACGACTGCTTGAGGTCATGGTACATCTTTGTACTACCAGGATGAATGGATAGAAGGGAATTGTGCGCCTCGTTCATAATGACTTTCTGTAGATCACCTTTAGGAACCACAATTCGATCCTCAGAGAATAGAGTGTCTATGTCATCAATGCGATAGCACTTGTACTTGGGTTGGCTCTTGGCAATCCCATTTTTCACCTTCTTCACCATGGCATCAAGAAGTTGTGCCTCACAAATTTGATCTTCCAAAGTAGGAGAGACTTGGAGGTTGGCAAGAAAGCCTTGAGGAACAACTTGGAGATTAAGTTTGCGGAAAGCTTCAAAAAGGTCCGGTTGAAAGGGCTTGAGAATTGAGCTGTTGCAGTAAGCCTTCCTGCTCAAAGCGTGTGCAATGACATTGGCCTTGCCTGGACTATATTCAATACTCGAATTGTATTCTTGAATCATTTCGACCCAGCGAGTTTATCTGAGGTTGAGGTTGGGTTGAGTGAAGATGTACTTGAGGCTCTTATGATCTGTGAAGATGTCCACTTTCCTTCCCAACAAGAGATGTCTCCACGTTAATAATGCATGGACAACTTGTCATGGAGTTGACACGGCAGATGTCCTAGAGTAAGGACTTAGTCGTAGGGCCATCACACTACGAAGCTTAAAGGGGTTAATCGGGACAAAGGACACGAGAGGGTTTTTATACTAGTTCGGCCCCTTACGATAAAGGTAAAAGCCTACATCTAGTTGGGATTGGTATTACTGAAGTTTCGATCTCCAAGGGGCTCAACTCGTCGGCTTGGTTATCGATTTGGTCGTTTCTTGCCCTCAGCCGCCACCGGCTCGTCCCCTTATATACATGGGTTGACACCTGGTGGCCTACAGAGTCCCGGCTTAAGGCTCGTCCCCTCAGCCACCACCGGCTCTTAATCGTGTCCGGCTCGGTGACTTCCTTTACATGCATGTCTTTAAAAGTCTTTCCTTACATATGAAGGTTTACAATATCGGGCCTTAAGCCGGCCCCAGGCCTTTGGGCCTTCTATATGTTTAATAAACTATCATCTTGAATGTATATTGGGCTTCTTATGTAACCCGCCATTAGGGCTGACCCGGACCCTCCTGGGCGGGTCATACCTGGTAGACATATCCCCAACATTAGGCCAAAAGGTTGACTTGAACTTTGTTCTTTGTCAATCTTCAACACTTAGACGAAACCCATCTTCCTTTGTTTGAAAGAACTCTGTAACCCGCCGTGACGTCATCTTCTGAAAACATGACAAACCTGTTATGATGTCATCTTCGAAGGATCTTTTATCTTTTAATGTCTTTCGAGAATCGAGGCGTTCGTTTAGCTGGATACTCATTATTTTGGTCCTCCCTTGATTTTCGCACCCGTCTGTTCGCATCTGCCCTTATAAATAGGCACGCAGCCGGTTTTTCTCATTATCCCCTCTTCTTCATCTTCTTCCTCTTGCAATATCCGCTGCCGCTCGATCTCCGCCGCCGCCGCAACGCTCATGATCGTCCTCGAGCTTGGCCGCTGCATTACCCTGAACTGTCCAGATAAATGGCGATGACCCTCCATAGCAAATCCGCATCCGTAAGTCTTGTCTTCTCAAACTTTTTAGATCTGCATTAGGGCTTTGCGAGTTCATCGGTGTTCTTCACTGTTCCTCCTGAACCTTTCTGGTAGTTCTTCCTCCATAGCCTCTCTTGATCCAAAAAGGAGATATAACTCGCGCAGTAGTAGTTTTGCGTCCATTTTTGATAGCAGTAGATCCCTTTTCCTATATAGATGCTTCGTTAAGCTGATGAACCCATCTGTACTAGATTTTTCGGTCTAGAATATTTTTCTTTTCAAAACGACCTTTTGACCCAAAATAATAATGATAGCTTGGTAAAACTTGTTTATGCCAACACTTAGCTGAATCTGCTTTCTGAGAAAATCTGTTATCATGGCAGCTTACCGCTCCGGCTTTCTTTTCCTTATATGTCATTAGCCCTTAGTTAAGCTGCCATTACTTGTTTTACATCTTCAACCTTTAATTGTTAACCTGACCGTAAACTATACCGACATGTTGTTATTTCTTTTTTAGTTCCTTGCACATCATGCCATCAAAGACACCCACCATCCGTAACTGGGTCACCTCATCCATAACTGAGGAACGGTTAAAAGAGTTTGAGGGAGTCCTAGATTAGGGGGTGTTCGGATAGCCGGACTATACCTTCAGCCGGACTCCTGGACTATTAAGATACAAGATTGAAGACTTCGTCCTGTGTCCGGAAGGGACTTTGCTTGGTGTGGAAGGCAAGCTTGGAGATACGGATATTCAGATCTCCTACCATTGTAACCGACTCTATGTAACCCTAACCCTCTCCGATGTCTATATAAACCGGAGGGTTTTAGTCCGTAGGACAACATACACATCAACAATCATACCATAGGCTAGCTTCTATGGTTTAGCTTCTCTGATCTTGTGGTAGATCTACTCCTGTACTACCCATATCATCAATATTAATCAAGCAGGACGTAGGGTTTTACCTCCATCGAGAGGGCCCGAACCTGGGTAAAACTTCGTGTCCCTTGCCTCCTGTTACCATCATGCCTAGACGCACAGTTCGGGACCCCCTACCTCAGATCCGCCGGTTTTGACACCGACATATGTGTTTACATTGAGAGTTCCTCTGTGTCGTCGCCATCAGGAAGGATGCCTTGCCCCGTCTTTAAAGACGGCACTGTCGCTAAGGGAGCTTTGGCTGTCGGCCAAACCCTCCGGTTAGGTTGCTTTCTTATGACCGCGTGTTCGGCTTCTGCGCCGACGATGACCTCTCGAGCCATCGAAAACAATCTTCATGTCAACTCAGAACTTGCCGAGCAGTTAAATCCAATAGAGCTTTCCTCCATAAACGAGCTCTTGGATCGCTTCGCCGCCCTGGGAGTCGCTACGAATTATGACCAGATTGGGCCTAAAACCGATCTGAGAGAGATTAACTCTCCCCAAGTCACCCATCACGTTGCCATGGTAGAGGGATAGTGCAGCGACCCTTCATCTACCTTAAGGACTCGCTATGTCCGGATTCCTGATCCCTCCAAGCTGGATGCCCGCGGAGGGGAGGATATCACTCAAGACCTGAACCTAGAATCAGGCGACGGACTGGATTCATTGGACGACATCCAGGAATCCAAATTTTCGAGTTCGAAAATCCCTCGTCCTCTGAGCCTCAGATGGGGTAAGGCTTCAGATTTAATTCCACCCACCCACCCGGACATTAGCGATCTATCCAATATCAGGCAAGAGCCCGTAGAAACAGTACATCATTACTGGGCCAGATTCCTCCTGGTTATGAATAGGATAAAGGGCTGCCGCGAGGAAGACGCAATTTCATTCTTCTACAATAATTGCACGGACAAGGGAATACTCAACGCCATAAGTTGCCGTGATATTACACGCTTCGCTGACTTGGCGTCCATAGTACGAAAGTACTGTGCGATGGAAAGCGCCCGGAAAACCGAAACAAAATTTTGGGACAATCCGGCCCTTAAGGAAAACCCAGTCCGAAATAAAAGGGTGCATCATCGCCAGACACCCGAGTCAAACAGCAAAAGGAAAAAACCCTCTACAGGGCATGGAACCGTATTCGAAGGATGGCTTAATGGACCCTGTAAAATTCATAGTACAGAGGACGCCACACCAACTCACAGCCTTAGAGCATGTTGGATACTCCGGCAGGTGGCCAAAATTGGCGAAAACCTCCTAATTCCGGAGGCCACAGAAAGACACCCCAGAGACACCAATACGGGATTAACAGTCTTCAAGACCTTCGCATCAAATAATATGCGAAAACGGACACTCCGCAGCCTTGCCGATGTCTACCAAGTAGCAACAATAAACCCATGGAGTGACACGGCTATTACCTTTAACGCCAGTGATGAACCTAAATTCTGAACAGCCCGAGCACCAGCTGCATTGGTCCTCAGTCCAATAGTGGACGACTTTCGTCTTACCAAGGTACTCATGGACGGCGGCAGCGGATTGAACCTCATCTATGAGGAAACTCTTCAAAAAATGGAAATAGACTGGAACCGCATCGTGCAAAGCAGCACAACCTTTGGAGGAATAATCCCCAGTCGGGAAGCACGTTGTACAGGAAAAATCACACTAGATGTGGCGGCACACCGGACAATTACAGGTCCGAAGAGTTCACGTTCCATGTGGCCCCGTTCAGTAGCGGTTATCATGCTTTGCTAGGGTGGGAAGCATTTACAATCTTCCAAGCAATACCCCATTACGGGTACATGAAGCTCAAGATGCCCGGGCCTAACGGGATCATCACTCTCAATAGTGATCCGGACATAGCACTCTCCACTGAAAACAAGACAGCCGTACTGGCCCTCGAGGCACTATCCGAAGCCCTAGCGGCTGAGGAGCTGACTGCGCTGCGCTCTACGGTGAATAGGGACGATGTGGTACTCGACGAAAGATCCAAGTCCACCTCCTTTAAACCGGCGGACGAAATAGTCAAATTCCAAGTCCATCCAATGGACCTCAATAAAACAGCTTCCATCGGGGCACAGTTAAACCCGCATTGCGAAATAGTCAAATTCCAAGTCCATCCAAGTCGACGCCGCATTGCGAGAGTTCCTACGAGAGAACTGGGACATTTTCGCCTGGCACCCTTCAGACATGCCAGGAATCCCACGCAGGCTGGCCGAGCACAGCTTAAATATCCAAACAGATTCAAACCTGTCAAACAGGCTCTTCGGCGTTTTTCTGAACCTAAGAGACAGGCTATGGGAGAGGAGCTAGCAAAGCTATTGGAGGCCGGATTCATCAGAGATATAAAACATCTGGACTGGCTAGCAAACCTGGTGATGGTACCAAATAAGGACAAATCCTAGCGCTTGTGTGTTGATTTTAAAGACCTTAACAAGGCTTGCCCAAAGGATCCCTCCACCTCCCCCGCATCGATCAAATTATCGATGCTACCGCAGGACACGATTCGTTGTGTTTCCTCGATGCATATTCTGGCTACCATCAAATCAAGATGGCAGAACCAAACCAAGCCGCAACGGCATTTATCACACCATACGGGCCATTCTGCTTCAACACGATGCCCTTCGGGCTCAAAAACGCCGGCGCAACATATCAGCACATGATTCAGACATGTCTGGCAAGCCAGATCGGCAAAACAGTGGAGGCATATGTAGATGATGTGGTCGTCAAAAAAAGACATGTTGAATCTCTAGTAGACGACTTGAGGCTCACATTTGATAATCTCCGAACATACGACATCAAGCTCAACCCGGAAAAATGTGTTTTCGGCGTTCCAGCCGGAAAGCTCTTGGGCTTCATTGTATCCAATAGAGGAATTGAAGCAAATCCAGCCAAGATCCGAGCTCTGTCACAACTGGATATCCCAAAGGACCTCAAACAAATACAAAAGTTAACCGGATGTGTGGCGGCTCTAAGCCGCTTTATCTCCCGCTTGGGAGAAAAGGCCCTTCCCCTTTACCGCCTCCTTTGGCGCACCGAACACTTCAAATGGACGGACGCAGCCTGGGCCGGACTCGACGAAATAAAAGCCATACTGGCAACAAACCCTGTCCTGGCCGCGCCAAACACTGGCGAACCAATGCTATTGTACATCACAGCAACACATCAGGTTGTAAGCGCAGTGCTCATCGTCGAACGAGAAGCGGACGGGCACAAATTCCCCCTTCAAAAGCCGGTCTATTATGTGTCCACTGTCCTCACTCCCTGCAAATCACGGTACCCGCATTATCAAAAATTGCGTATGCGGTATTCATGGCATCCCGGAAGCTACGACACTACTTTCAAGAGTGTTCAATAACAGTAGCCTCGGAAGTACCACTTAACGATATTATAAACAACCGTGACGCAACGGGCCGGATTGCGAAATGGGCCATCGAGCTCCTCCCGTTCGACATAACTTAAAAGCCACGACGAGCCATCAAGTCACAAGTTTTGGCCGACTTCGTCGCAGAATGGACGGAGGCCGAACTCCCTAAAGAGTACGGCACATATTCAAATTAGATCATGCATTTCGACGGATCCAAAATGTTGGCCGGACTGGGGGCTGGCGTCATTTTGACGTCCCCCACAGGTGACATAGTTCAATACGTACTACAGATTATGTACACGGCCTCCAACAATGCAGCCGAATATGAGGCCCTTCTACATGGTCTCCGGATGGCAGTATCCATGGGCATCCAACGCCTAGAGGTGCGCGGGGACTCGAACCTCGCAATCTCCCAAATAAATGGAGACTTCGATGCCAAGGATCCAAAAATGGTAGCTTACCGCAACACCGTCCTAAAAATGTCAGCTCGGTTTGAGGGGCTTGAATTTCACCATATAGCCTGGGAAAATAACCAGGCGGCAGATGTCCTGGCACGCATCGGCGCAAAACGCGATGTAGTCCCCCCCCAACATCTTCTTGGAAAGGCTGTTCAAGCCATCCGTGGCATGGGAAGGGGAGCCGAACAATAACAGCCCAGACCCAACCGCACTGCCCGACACTGAACATTCTGACACAATCGGAGGCTCTGCCATTGAAATAAGACCTTCATCCCACGTAATAGTGGCCGTCATCGCCCAATGGACAGAACCATTCCTCGCCTACCTTACTAGGCAGGAACTCCTTGAGGACCAAAATGAGGCACGCTGCATAGTGCGGCGATCCAAAGCCTACAGAGTCCACGAGGGAGAGCTTTATAAGAAAAGCACTACCGGAGTCCTTCAAAGGTGCATCTCCGAAGAGGAGGGGCGGAATCTCCTGGCTGAAATCCATGCCGGACTCGGCGGTCATCACGCTGCAGCCCGGTCCCTGGTAAGCAAGGCCTTCCATACAAGCTTTTATTGGCCGACTACCCGGGCAGACGCTCAGGACTTAGTCCAACGATGCACCGGTTGCCAGCTCTTTGCAAACCAAAGCCATATGCCACCCACCGCCCTCCAAACTATCCCCATCACTTGGCCCTTTGCGGTCTGGGGGCTTGATATGGTTGGACCCCTTAAAGGCAAAACCCACAAGCACAAATACTTACTGGTCATGGTGGATAAGTTCACCAAATGGATAGAAGCCAAGCCTGTTAAGACAGCCGAATCCGGACCTGTGATAGACTTCATATCCGGGGTTGTACACTGTTACGGTGTCCCCCACATCATCATCACTGATAATGGCACGAACTTTACGGCCGACGAGGTAAAACTCTGGTGCAAAAACATGGGCATAAAGCTCGATTATGCTTCCGTCTATCACCCACAAACTAATAGCCAGGTCGAATGCGCAAATGGTCTTATCATGAGCGGCCTTAAACCAGATTAGTGCGGTCCCTCAAGGAATCTAACACACACTGGGTAGAGGAGCTCAACTCCGTACTCTGGGGGCTGCAGACCACGCCGAATCGCACCACCAGATACACACCATTCTTTATGGTGTACGGCGCAGAGGCAGTTTTGCCTTGCGACATAATTCATGACTCACCTCGAGTGCGCATGTATGAGGAAAGAGAAGCCGAGCTCGATCGGCAGGACAGTTTGGAAGCATTAGAGGAGGAGCGTGACGTGGCGAAAGCCCGTTCCGCATTCTATCAACAGCAAGCTCGAAGATACCAAAGCAGAGAAGTACGGGCCAAAAATTACACGTTGGCGAATTAGTTCTACGCCTGCTGGACAAGAAAAAGGACAAACTCAAGCCCAAGTGGGAAGGTCCCTTCATAATTGACCAAGTCCTGACTGGTGGAGCATACTGCCTGTGAAACGCATCGGATAACTGACTCGAGCCGAACCCATGGAACGCCACCCGTCTCTAAAGATTCTATGCCTAGCGCCGGATCCTGTGTTCGTCTCCTTACTCTGCCCATTTTTTATGTACTTTCCGTCTTACATTTCTCTCCTTCTCTCTTTTTCTCTCTCATATAACCTTTAAAGGCTCATAAATTGATGCGCTATCCACGCTCAGTAAACCTGGGGGCTTCTTTAAACAGAAGCTTATTTAATACGGGCTTCATGCCCAACACATGTGTCAAACTTCCGCATGTACCTTTTATTCACCATTATATGCATCGATATGACTTAAGTTTTGGCCAAGCTGGGTTGCCTGGCTCCTGTGCTTACCCCTACGTTCCCGATTGTTCGGCTAGGTGGTAAAGGGAGCACCTCTGCGATTGTTACTGCCGGGTCAGCCGGACGTGTACCTCAGACTGGGTGAAGCCAAAAGCTAGTGTTCTTAAGAGAATATTCGGTCGGTGAACTAAAGATGATCTTTTTCTTTATCTATGTGCCCCCAGGTGTTTTTCCTGCGTCTCTTTTCGCAGCATGGACATGCACTTTAGGGCATGCCCCCCAGGGAAAGGAACCCCTAACGGAACTATTCTCCCTGGAAGATGTTTCTTACTAACCATGTAATATAACATAACTAGTCGGGCACTTGTCTGTTCATGCACTAATGACCCCTACGCCTGGTCTCCACGCATTCCCCGGTTCTTATATAACAGCATGGGAATTCAGACACACTCTGGACCGTCAGGTCCCGAGATTAAAGTGAAAAGGTCGGCCATGACAATTGATCTACAATCCGGCTAGAAGGCATTATAAATGTCAATTCAATTACATAGTCATTTTGACTGATTGTATTCCTATTCAATACCATCTAACAGGCTGTCTAATTTACAGTCCTACTGGGAATACTTTGCGGCCAACTCTACTTGGCCGTACACTAAGCTTACAGGGATCTCCTTCCCATCGGGCCCTATAGGACCGACCTCGGCCATGTGGTTGGGGTCAGCCTTTGAGTACCGCGTCTTCACCATGGCCCAGGCCTCCCTAGCGCCTTGACGGCAGGCCGATATCTTCCACAATTGGAAGCGCCTCCATGCTCCCTTTAACGTCTCCGCAAGCTCTCCAAGACCTTCGGGCATGGAGATGGATGGCCACAGGGCCTGGGCGACGCCTCGCATCACCTGCCGAACTCGATCGAGCAGTTGCGAGAGCTCGGGAAGAAGGTCACCCGTAGAACCGGGCATCTCCTCTGCAGGACGACCTATTAACACACCTACGGACATTGCTCTGTTAGTCGACTTTCCCGCCGAACTTTCTTTCAAAAGGTTCGTTCAAGCACTTACTAAATATGCCGCGCCGAAGCCGCTGATTCTGCTTCACGGAGTTTGACAGCTGGTCATGAACATCTTTCAGCTCGACGCCTAGCCGGGTGTTGGCATCTTGGAGAATGTTCTTCTCCCCCATCACCTTTAATAGCACCCTCTCACCAGCCTTTAGCTGGCGTAGGAGGTGTTGCTTTTCCGGATTCAATCCGGCGCCATCTGCAATTTTATTTGTCAGATTCGCACCAAAGTCGTGCTTCGCAAAATACTTATCTTTCGAAATGTATATTACCAGAGGGGGTCTCCTTAGGCTCCCCTACCGCGGCTAGGGCGGCCTCCAGTTGGGTTTGCACTCTTCCAGCTCCTTGGACAATAGGGAATTCTTTTCTGTAAGAACCTGCATATCAAATGATCCTTAAATCAGTTATTCTAACTGTTTCAAGTCTCGGGGGCTACTGCTACATATATATTTACCAAAATTTTCTTACCTGTATGTCTTTTACATATTGCTCCGTGGCTCTGTCTAGACCATTTTGAGCGGCACGGAGGTGCGCATCTCCCGAATTGAAGGCATCTAACGCCTCTTGGGAGAAGCAAGCATCGCAAAGAATTGTCCGGCGACGCTTGTGGTTCATGGCACTTTCCACCTCAGAGTTGGTGGCAGACAACCCGTCTGCATCCTCCGTCGGAGGAACGTCCGGCACGCGCCTTGCGTTCGCTTCCGCCCGCGGACCAGGCTTTGGAGCCTGGCTGGTGGAGGCGCGATTGACAGCCTCTCCGGATATAGTTCGGCGAGGTCTCTTTGTCTTGAAGAGAGCACGAGTGTCAAATGTGCCTCAAAGGTATAACAACTGGGATAGAGGGGCGCGCCATACCTTTGTGCTAATGCCTCGGTCCGGACAGCACTTCTTTTCTGCCCACGAGGCCCTGCGGCCCCTCGTTGGCTTGTCGCCGCAGGTTCGGCCTTCCGCCTCAAAAACCTCCCCTGCAAAGTTCGGTTGCAATCAGGAAATTGAACACGAGTGGAAGGACCCCTATCCGGGGTACTGGGACTTCGATCTCAGGTACATGGGGCGTCAGGATTAGCCCTGGGTAATCGGCCGTAATGGCCACCAAGGCGTTGTCCTCGCTCAATTAATGGAACACTCCATCAATCAGCTCCACAGATATGTCCGGATCCTCTTGAGAGGCCGGGTCGAGGGACCGTCCTGGGTCCTCGGGTTGTGGAGGCGGGCTGCTTATTTCCTTAACAGCCCGGCGCAGTTCTTGCGTTGAAATCATCAGACTAAATATTTTACAATGGGAACACTAAATGGATGAGCAAGTAAATGCGCCAATTACCCAGCTTGGGGGATTGTGCATAGAGAATCCACCCTGTGGGTTGACGCGGAGAAATTCCTCCTCTTCTCCCTTGTACAAAGTGGACAAGATCTTTAATAGAGCGGCAACTGAATCTAGCCCTTTACGACCGTAGCGGGTGGCGTCGTCTTCCCCGTTGAAATCCCACATGGGGTGGCTTCTATACTGAAGCGGCAGCACCCCCCGCATGATGCATTCGGCCATAACTCCGATCATGGTTAGTCCGGAATGGGCCAACAATCTTATTCGGCCCATCAGGTAAACGATGTCCCTGTCACTTTCCCTTTGAAGGCTCCGTGGACGCCAGCTTAGGTGCTTCTTTAAGGGAGCACTATCGAATTCTGGGAGGCCAATCCGGACAGGATCCAGTAGCGGGACGTCTTCTATATAGAACCATTCCGAGGGCCAATCTTCGGACGCCTTCTTTGGGGTTCCGGACAGATATCCGGTCCCGGCGATGCGCCACACTTTGGCTCCGCCCACTTGATACATTGACCCTTTCTTGGAATGGGGCACGAGGCAAAATAGCTCCTTCCACAGTCCGAAATGAGCTTCAACATCGAAGAACAGCTCGCAGAGGGCTACAAAGCCCGCGATATGCAATACTGAGGCAGGCGTGAGATGATGTAGAACTCCAGCAGCCCCCGGAGAAATGGGTGGATGGGAAATCCGAGCCCCCTTATTAAGTAAGGGACAAGGCACACCCGCTCTCCTTAGGATGGATCAGGGGCATTCTCTGCTTCCTCTCCGCCATTGTAGACGGCAAGACCGGCTCGAACCGGGACCATATAGGCTGGGGGGAGAAATCCCTTGGTCTGGAGCATCACTAGCTCGCTATGCGGGGTGGAACATCTCTCCCAATATCCAGGCTTAGGGCTGGAAGGGCGAGTGGAGGAGTTGCGACGGCTGGCCATGGTGGAATGGACCTTTGTCGGATGCACTCTGATGAACACTCGTGGAGGGGAGAAGGTGTCGATTGGATCTAAATCCTCGTCCCCTTAAATAGGGCAGCTCATTTACGCGGCTAGGGGTGTGAACGTAAAAACACTTGGACTTTTCATATTCGTCTGACACATGGGAAACGGCCATTATTGGGCGTAGAAGCCAAGGAGTGCAACATCTACAAGAAACTGGACTTTATTCAAACAAGTACATGGAATTTGGGGGAGAACCCGCCTTGCAATGCCAAAGACAATTTGTGCGCCGGACTCGTCGTCATTGAAGCCTGGTTCAGGGGCTACTGAGGGAGTCCTGGATTAGGGGGTGTTCGGATAGCCGAACTATACCTTCAGCCGGACTCCTGGACTATGAAGATACAAGATTGAAGACTTCGTCCCGTGTCCAGAAGGGACTTTCCTTGGCGTGGAAGGCAAGCTTGGCGATACGGATATTCAGATCTCCTACCATTGTAACCGACTCTATGTAACCCTAAACCTCTTCGGTGTCTATATAAACCGGAGGGTTTTAGTCCGTAGGACAATGTACACATCAACAATCATACCATAGGCTAGCTTCTAGGGTTTAGCCTCTCTGATCTCGTGGTAGATCTACTCCTGTACTACCCATATCATCAATATTAATCAAGGAGGACGTAGGGTTTTACCTCCATCGAGAGGGCCCGAACCTGGGTAAAACTTCGTGTCCCTTGCCTCCTGTTACCATCCGGCCTAGACGCACAGTTCGGGACCCCCTACCCGAGATCCGCTGGTTTTGACACCGACATTGGTGTTTTCATTGAGAGTTCTTGATGAGGACATCAATACCATTGTTACACCCACAACCCCTACTGCTACATATACGGGACCAATTACTAGAGCTCGCGCACACCAATTAAATTATCAGGTACTTTCGTTTCTTGGTAATGATTCTAATGTTCATGAGAATATGATGCTGCCTAAATTGGATACATTTGTTTTGCTTACAAATGAAGGGCCTAGCTTGGAGAAGGATGAACATTGGAGCAAGAACAAGCATGGAGATGATGCCATGCGCAAGGGGAACAAGAACGGAGTTACAAGTGATGATTTCAGGACTTTGAAGCCACCATAATGGGTGCATGAAGCCATGGACGAAATATACAAGATGCCACTTCATAAATTTCGTCCAGAGGCTATTATAGGTGCTGCGTCACCTTTTTATTGGGCCAGGCCCATGTAATTTCGAAATACATAAGTATAGGCTATTTTTAGAGTCCGTATGTGTGGGGAAACAAGAGATAGGGTTGATTTCGGACCCCTCCACCAAGGGCCACGAAATTCCCCCTCTCTTCCTCCATATATACAGCCCTTAGGGTACCGTTTAGACTTTGGGTTTTGTTTATATTAAAAGTTCGCCATAGCTGCAACTTCGCGTACTTCGTTTGTGTTCAACGACCAGACAAAGGCGTCACAGAACCCCACCTTGATCAATAAAGCTTTCATCTTATATTCGCAATATCCAGATTGCAATCTTAGTTTCTTGCTTGTTCTTCGTTTGCTCGCAGGAAACAGACCCTCGTGGTCAGGTTGATCGTGCTCCGGCGTGGTCAATAACCTCTCGGAGTTGGTTTAGCGATTGCTAAGGCGCGACGTCCTCGCACGTTCGTAGTCGGATCGTCAAAGTCGACTTCCACCAAAGAGATATCCATCATCTCATCGAAAGACGGGACTCCTTTGCCTCTATCAAGTGGTATCATATTTCCAGGTTGCTCGGTGAGATTTTACAGTTTTTCATAGTTTAGATCGAGTCTGTTCTTTATACCTATAGTCCACGAAAAAGCCAAAACAAATTAGGGTTAGTTCATCCCATCCGAACCAATCTGAGCCTTGCATAATCTTTTCTGTATTTGCTTTGTTGAATTTGCGGTTGCATCGTCGTGTCCAGTTGCTGGTCTTAGCGTCTAGTCTTTTAGAGTTTCGAGTTCTGTTCACAGGTTGTCACGTCGCCGCTGCCATATATCACCACCGCATCATCATCGTCGCTGTTGCCATATACCACCACCACATATTCACCGTCAATCCGAATCCATATACGCCACCACATATCCGCCGCCATCACGCCAATCCGAGTTCACCTGCAACATATATCCGCCACCTGTCCGTGTTCCACCAGATTCATCTTCGCCACTAGTCCGAGTTCCACCAGATTCATCTCCGCCACTAGTCCTAGTCCGAGTCCAGTAATTGTTGCATTGTTCTCGATTTCCAGATCACGCGATACTCCGAGTCGTGACAGATAAGGACTCCCCAACTTCCGAGCCATCCGCAGAAGAAAAATAGTTCCAATTTCAAAAAAAAAACTAAGTCTGGAAAATTCTGGCTAGGCAGTTTTTAGACCATTTGTAGAGTTTTCCGAAAAAAAATTGTTGCAGAGCAAAAAAAAAAGAGGAAAAAAAGTGCAAAAAAAAGAGAAAAAAATTCAGAGTGTGCTCCTCCCTTGTTTACGTGCCGCGCCGTGATTTTGTTGGTGTTCTAGGCTCGCGTCTCTAGCACAGTCTAGCCTAGGACCAGCACAGTACCGTCGTTGAGCGTTTATTCAACTTTGCATCTCTGAATTGATTATTGCTGACCCTTTTTGCTACCAAATTATAAGCCTTCCCAGCTCCACATACATCTACGTCGTGCGTTTGACTCTCCCTGGTAATCACTCTATCCAAGATTTGAGAGTTTTGACTACAACGGTTGCCGATCACCGCCTGCTGCTGGGTAAGAACTGGTAAGAATTTGAGTTTTGCTTGACGGGTTTGTGACACCCACCACCACCACTTGTTCGTAGTCTGTAGGATCATATTCTTATGTGTTTCTATTGCTGCTAACCATGCCAGGATCACAAGCCGACGAGATTGACTGGGAGAATTTATCGAACAAGGAGCTTCATGATAAGTTTCAGCAAATGATGACTGAACAGGTGCAAGATGTGCTGAACAATTTTGAAGAGGCCATGGAGAAGATCACTGGCCTTGAGAAGACGTTCGAAACAAAGCTCGATAACAAGTTTAATGAATTGCTCGCGCGTTTTCCACCACCACCACCCGCTGCACCTAACGCACCTCTCCAACAACAACAACAACGACTACCTCCACGTCACGAAACAGACCTCCGCCGAGCAAGCCGTGTTCCTCTTGCGTTTGGCCAAACTATTGGTGCTGCTGTTGATACTTCTGTGGCTCCTGCTGCTGATGCGGAGGAGGATGATTATGTGGGAGATTATGAGGATGAGGTTGATCAAAATCAGCACTACGTGCAGCCACCTGTACCACCACCAGCAGGTCGACCTCAGGTATATATTCGTAATGGTAGGCCTGCACCACCACCTCAGGTACGAGATGATGTCCATATTCCTAAACTGAAATTGAATATTCCACCATTTGAGGGTAGATATGTTCCTGATATATATCTTACTTGGGAGTTAGAAACTAAACAATGATTTACATGTTTACAATGTCCTGAGGAGAGACGAGTTGCTGCTGCTGTTTGTGCTTTCACTAGTTTTGCATGTGTATGGTGGTCTGAACATTGTAGATTATATCCTATTCCAACTACTTGGGCTGCTTTGAAAACTGCTATGCGTACGCGTTGGGTTCCACCATATTATCAACGTGAATTGCTTCAAAAATTGCAGCGTTTAAGACAAGGGAAAAATTCTGTAGAAGAATATTATCAGGAATTACAAACTGGCATGATTAGATGTGGTATTGTTGAGGAGAATGAAGCTATGCTTGCACGTTTTCTGGGTGGATTAAATAGAGAGATTCAGACCATTCTAGACTATAAGGAGTATACTAATATCACTCGTTTATTCCATCTTGCTTGTAAAGCTGAACGTGAAGTGCAGGATCGACAAGCATTGGGGCGAACTAACTTCTCTGCAGGCCGACCTTCATCATGGACACCACGTGCATCTTCTACTTCAACTGCACCAGCACCTCCATCCGGTGCCACCTCCAGCCGTGATACAAGAAAACAGGCACAACCACCATTATCTGCCAAGAGCGCACCTGCGGGGCCTGCACAGCGTTCTTCTTCTTCCATGGCATCAACAGGGCACACAAGTGATATTATTTGTCGTCGTTGTAAGGGAGGAGGTCATTATGCGAGAGAATGCAAATCTCTGCGTGTGATGATTGCTACCGCGGATGGTGGGTATGAGTCTGCTAGTGACTATGATGAGGAGACTTTGGCTCTTATTACACGTGAAGAACATGGTGGAGATGATTCTGATCATGAGACGCAATACATGGCTCCTGAAGACGCTGACAGGTATGAATGTTTAGTTGCTCAACGTGTTTTGAGTGTGCAAATCACACAAGCTGAGCAAAATCAGAGGCACAATTTGTTCCATACCAAGGGAGCTGTGAAGGAACATTCTGTGCGCGTCATCATAGACGGAGGGAGCTGCAACAACTTGGCTAGCATGGAGCTGGTGGAGAAGCTTTCTCTCACCACAAGACCACATCCACATCCTTACTACATCCAATGGTTCAACAACAGCGGCAAGGTTAAGGTAACACGTACTGTTCGTGTGCATTTTAGTATCTCTACATATGCTGATTATGTTGATTGTGATGTGGTACCTATGCAAGCATGTTCCTTATTACTTGGTAGACCATGGCAATTTGATAAAAATTCTGTACACCATGGTAGAAACAATCACTATACTCTTGTTCATAAGGATAAAAATATTACTTTGCTTCCTATGACTCCTGATTCCATTTTGAAAGATGATATTAATAGAGCTAATAAAGCAAAACAGGAGACGAATAAGAGTGAAAATCAGATTGTGGCAAAAGAATTTGAGCAACAAATGAAGCCTAATAATAAACCATCTAGTGTTGCTTCTGAAATTAAATTGAAAAGTGCATGTTTATTTGCCACCAAATCTGATATTGATGAGCTAGATTTCAGCAAATCTGTTTGCTATGCTTTTGTGTGCAAAGAGGCATTATTTTCATTCGAGGACGTGCCTTCCTCTTTGCCTCCTGCTGTCACTAACATTTTACAGGAGTTCGCTGACGTCTTTCCACAAGACGTGCCACCAGGATTACCGCCTATTCGAGGGATTGAGCATCAGATTGACTTAATTCCCGGTGCTTCACTGCCAAACCGTGCACCATACCGTACCAATCCAGAGGAGACGAAGGAGATTATGCGTCAAGTACAAGAGCTTCTCGACAAAGGTTATATACGTGAATCCCTTAGTCCTTGTGCTGTTCCTATTATTCTAGTGCCGAAAAAGGATGGTACATCACGTATGTGTGTTGATTGTAGAGGCATTAATAATATTACTATTCGTTATCGTCATCCTATTCCTAGGCTAGATGATATGCTTGATGAATTGAGTGGCTCTACAATATTCTCCAAAGTTGATTTGCGTAGTGGATACCATCAAATTCGTATGAAACTGGGAGATGAATGGAAAACAGCATACAAAACTAAGTTTGGATTATATGAGTGGTTAGTCATGCCTTTTGGGTTAACTAATGCACCTAGTACTTTCATGAAATTAATGAACGAAGTTTTACGTGCTTTCATTGGACGATTTGTGGTAGTTTACTTTGATGACATATTGATTTATAGCAGATCTTTGGAAGAACATTTGGAACATTTACGTGTTGTTTTTATGGCTCTACGTGATGCACGTTTGTTTGGTAACCTTGGGAAGTGCACCTTTTGCACCGACCGAGTATCTTTTCTTGGCTATGTTGTTACTCCACAGGGAATTGAAGTTGATAAAGCCAAGATTGAAGCTATTGAGAGTTGGCCGCAACCCAAAACGGTCACACAAGTGAGGAGTTTTCTTGGCCTCGCTGGATTCTATAGGCGTTTTGTGAGAGATTTTAGCACCATTGCTGCACCTCTCAATGAGCTTACAAAGAAAGATGTGCCTTTTCTTTGGGGTACCGCACAGGAAGAAGCCTTCTCGGTATTGAAAGATAAGTTGACACATGCTCCTTTACTCCAACTTCCTGATTTTAATAAGACTTTTGAGCTTGAATGTGATGCTAGTGGAATTGGATTACGCGGTGTGTTATTACAAGATGGCAAACCTGTTGCATACTTTTCTGAAAAATTGAGTGGGCCTAGTCTGAATTATTCTACTTATGATAAAGAATTATATGCTCTTGTTCGGACTTTAGAAACATGGCAACATTATTTATGGCCCAAAGAATTTGTTATACATTCTGATCATGAATCTTTGAAACATATTAAAAGTCAAGCTAAACTGAATCGTAGACATGCTAAATGGGTTGAATTCATTGAGACTTTTCCTTATGTCATTAAACACAAGAAGGGAAAAGAAAATGTTATTGCTGATGCATTGTCTCGCCGCTATACTATGCTTTCACAACTTGACTTCAAAATATTTGGTTTGGAGACCATCAAAGATCAATATGTGCATGATGCTGATTTTAAAGATGTAATGCAGAATTGTAAAGAAGGAAGAATGTGGAACAAGTTCGTCGTTAACGATGGATTTGTGTTTCGTGCTAACAAGCTATGCATTCCATCTAGCTCCGTTCGTCTTTTGTTGTTGCAGGAGGCGCATGGAGGAGGATTAATGGGACACTTTGGCGTGAAGAAGACGGAGGACGTACTTGCTACACATTTCTTTTGGCCAAAGATGAGACGGGATGTTGAGCGTTTTATTGCTCGCTGCACTACATGTCAAAAAGCTAAGTCACGACTCAATCCTCATGGTTTATATATGCCTTTGCCTGTACCTAGTGTTCCTTGGGAGGATATATCTATGGACTTTGTTTTAGGTTTACCTCGAACAAAGAAGGGGAGGGATAGCATATTTGTTGTCGTGGATAGATTCTCGAAAATGGCACACTTTATACCATGTCATAAAAGCGATGATGTTGTTAATGTTGCTGATTTGTTCTTTCGTGAAATTATTCGCTTGCATGGTGTGCTAAATACTATTGTTTCAGATCGTGATACTAAATTTCTTAGCCACTTTTGGAGATGTTTATGGGCTAAGTTGGGGACTAAACTGCTTTTTAGTACTACTTGTCACCCCCAAACTGATGGACAAACTGAAGTAGTCAATAGAACGTTGTCTACTATGCTTAGGGCTGTTTTGAAGAATAATAAGAAAATGTGGGAGGAATGCTTGCCTCATATTGAATTTGCTTATAATCGTTCATTGCATTCTACTACTAAGATGTGCCCTTTTGAAGTTGTGTATGGTTTCCTACCTCGTGCACCTATTGATTTGTTGCCTCTTCCATCTTCGGAGAAGGTTAATGTTGATGCTAAACAACGTGCTGAATTGATTTTAAAAATGCATGAGTTAACTAAGGAAAACATTGAGCGTATGAATGCTAAATATAAACTTGCTGGAGATAAGGGTAGAAAACATGTTGTGTTTGCACCTGGAGATCTTGTTTGGTTACATTTGCGTAAGGATAGATTTCCTGATTTGCGCAAATCAAAGTTAATGCCACGTGCTGATGGTCCCTTTAAGGTGTTAGAGAAAATAAATGATAATGCATATAAACTTGAGCAGCCTGCAGATTTTGGGGTTAGTCCCACTTTTAACATTGCAGATTTGAAGCCTTATTTGGGTGAGGAAGATGAACTTCCGTCGAGGACGACTTCATTTCAAGAAGGGGAGGATGATGAGGACATCAATACAATTGTTACACCCACAGCCCCTGCTGCTATACATACTGGACCAATTACTAGAGCTCGTGCACGCCAACTAAATTACCAGGTACTTTCGTTTCTTGGTAATGATTCTAATGTTCATGAGAATATGATGCTGCCTGAATTGGATACATTTGTTTTGCTTACAAATGAAGGGCCTAGCTTGGAGAAGGATGAACATTGGAGCAAGAACAAGCATGGAGATGATGGCATGCGCAAGGGGAACAATAACGGAGTTACAAGTGATGATTTCAGGACTTTGAAGCCACCATAATGGGTGCATGAAGCCTTGGACGAAATATACAAGATGCCACTTCATAAATTTCGTCCCGAGGCTATTTTAGGTGCTGCGTCACCTTATTATTGGGCCAGGCCCATGTAATTTCGAAATACATAAGTATAGGCTATTTTTAGAGTCCGTATGTGTGGGGAAACAAGAGATAGGGTTGATTTCGGACCCCTCCACCAAGGGCCACGAAATTCCCCCCCCTCTTCCTCCATATATACAGCCCTTAGGGCATCGTTTAGACTTTGGGTTTTGTTTAGATTAAAAGTTCGCCATAGCTGCAACTTCGCGTACTTTGTTTGTGTTCAACGACCAGACAAAGGCGTCACAGAACCCCACCTTGATCAATAAAGCTTTCATCTTATATTCGCAGTATCCAGATTGCAATCTTAGTTTCTTGCTTGTTCTTCGTTTGCTCGCAGGAAACAGACCCTCGTGGTCAGGTTGATCGTGCTCCGGCGTGGTCAATAACCTCTCGGAGTTGGTTTAGCGATTGCTAAGGCGCGACGTCCTCGCACGTTCGTAGTCGGATCGTCAAAGTCGACTTCCACCAAAGCGAAATCCACCATCTCATCGAAAGACGGGACACCTTTGCCTCTATCATTGCTGCACCTCTCAATGAGCTTACAAAGAAAGATGTGCCTTTTCTTTGGGGTACCGCACAGGAAGAAGCCTTCACGGTATTGAAAGATAAGTTGACACATGCTCCTTTACTCCAACTTCCTGATTTTAATAAGACTTTTGAGCTTGAATGTGATGCTAGTGGAATTGGATTAGGAGGTGTGTTATTACAAGATGGCAAACCTGTTGCATACTTTTCTGAAAAATTGAGTGGGCCTAGTCTGAATTATTCTACTTATGATAAAGAATTATATGCTCTTGTTCGGACTTTAGAAACATGGCAACATTATTTATGGCCCAAAGAATTTGTTATACATTCTGATCATGAATCTTTGAAACATATTAAAAGTCAAGCTAAACTGAATCGTAGACATGCTAAATGGGTTGAATTCATTGAGACTTTTCCTTATGTCATTAAACACAAGAAGGGAAAAGAAAATGTTATTGCTGATGCTTTGTCTCGCCGCTATACTATGCTTTCACAACTTGACTTCAAAATATTTGGTTTGGAGACCATCAAAGATCAATATGTGCATGATGCTGATTTTAAAGATGTAATGCAGAATTGTAAAGAAGGAAGAATGTGGAACAAGTTCGTCGTTAACGATGGATTTGTGTTTCGTGCTAACAAGCTATGCATTCCAGCTAGCTCCGTTCGTCTTTTGTTGTTGCAGGAGGCGCATGGAGGAGGATTAATGGGACACTTTGGCGTGAAGAAGACGGAGGACGTACTTGCTACACATTTCTTTTGGCCAAAGATGAGACGGGATGTTGAGTGTTTTATTGCTCGATGCACTACATGTCAAAAAGCTAAGTCACGACTCAATCCTCATGGTTTATATATGCCTTTGCCTGTACCTAGTGTTCCTTGGGAGGATATATCTATGGACTTTGTTTTAGGTTTACCTCGAACAAAGAAGGGGAGGGATAGCATATTTGTTGCCGTGGATAGATTCTCGAAAATGGCACACTTTATACCATGTCATAAAAGCGATGATGCTGTTAATGTTGCTGATTTGTTCTTTCATGAAATTATTCGCTTGCATGGTGTGCCAAATACTATTGTTTCAGATCGTGATACTAAATTTCTTAGCCACTTTTGGAGATGTTTATGGGCTAAGTTGGGGACTAAACTGCTTTTTAGTACTACTTGTCACCCCCAAACTGATGGACAAACTGAAGTAGTCAATAGAACGTTGTCTACTATGCTTAGGGCTGTTTTCAAGAATAATAAGAAAATGTGGGAGGAATGCTTGCCTCATATTGAATTTGCTTATAATAGTTCATTGCATTCTACTACTAAGATGTGCCCTTTTGAAGTTGTGTATGGTTTCCTACCTCGTGCACCTATTGATTTGTTGCCTCTTCCATCTTCGGAGAAGGTTAATTTTGATGCTAAACAACGTGCTGAATTGATTTTAAAAATGCATGAGTTAACTAAGGAAAACATTGAGCGTATGAATGCTAAATATAAACTTGCTGGAGATAAGGGTAGAAAACATGTTGTGTTTGCACCTGGAGATCTTGTTTGGTTACATTTGCGTAAGGATAGATTTCCTGATTTGCGCAAATCAAAGCTAATGCCACGTACTGATGGTCCCTTTAAGGTGTTAGAGAAAATAAATGATAATGCATATAAACTTGAGCTGCCTGCAGATTTTGGGGTTAGTCCCACTTTTAACATTGCAGATTTGAAGCCTTATTTGGGTGAGGAAGATGAGTTTCCATCGAGGACGACTTCATTTCAAGAAGGGGAGGATGATGAGGACATCAATACCATTGTTACACCCACAGCCCCTACTGCTACATATACGGGACCAATTACTAGAGCTCGCGCACGCCAATTAAATTATCAGGTACTTTCGTTTCTTGGTAATGATTCTAATGTTCATGAGAATATGATGCTGCCTAAATTGGATACATTTGTTTTGCTTACAAATGAAGGGCCTAGCTTGGAGAAGGATGAACATTGGAGCAAGAACAAGCATGGAGATGATGCCATGCGCAAGGGGAACAAGAACGGAGTTACAAGTGATGATTTCAGGACTTTGAAGCCACCATAATGGGTGCATGAAGCCATGGACGAAATATACAAGATGCCACTTCATAAATTTCGTCCAGAGGCTATTATAGGTGCTGCGTCACCTTTTTATTGGGCCAGGCCCATGTAATTTCGAAATACATAAGTATAGGCTATTTTTAGAGTCCGTATGTGTGGGGAAACAAGAGATAGGGTTGATTTCGGACCCCTCCACCAAGGGCCACGAAATTCCCCCTCTCTTCCTCCATATATACAGCCCTTAGGGCACCGTTTAGACTTTGGGTTTTGTTTAGATTAAAAGTTCGCCATAGCTGCAACTTCGCGTACTTCGTTTGTGTTCAACGACCAGACAAAGGTGTCACAGAACCCCACCTTGATCAATAAAGCTTTCATCTTATATTCGCAATATCCAGATTGCAATCTTAGTTTCTTGCTTGTTCTTCGTTTGCTCGCAGGAAACAGACCCTCGTGGTCAGGTTGATCGTGCTCCGGCGTGGTCAATAACCTCTCGGAGTTGGTTTAGCGATTGCTAAGGCGCGACGTCCTCGCACGTTCGTAGTCGGATCGTCAAAGTTGACTTCCACCAAAGCGATATCCATCATCTCATCGAAAGACGGGACACCTTTGCCTCTATCAAGTGGTATCAGATTTCCAGGTTGCTCGGTGAGATTTTACAGTTTTTCGTAGTTTAGATCGAGTCTGTTCTTCATACCTACAGTCCACGAAAAAGCCAAAAAAAATTAGGGTTAGTTCATCATATCCGAACCAATCTGAGCCTTTGCATAATCTTTTTAGGGTTTTGCTTTGTTGAATTTGCGGTTGCATCGTCGTGTCTAGTTGCTGGTCTTAGCGTTAGTCTTTTAGAGTTTCGAGTTCTGGTCATAAGTTGTCACGCCGCCACCTGATGAGGACACCAATACAATTGTTACACCCACAGCCCCTGCTGCTATACATACTGGACCAATTACTAGAGCTCGTGCACGCCAACTAAATTACCAGGTACTTTCGTTTCTTGGTAATGATTCTAATGTTCATGAGAATATGATGCTGCCTAAATTGGATACATTTGTTTTGCTTACAAATGAAGGGCCTAGCTTGGAGAAGGATGAACATTGGAGCAAGAACAAGCATGGAGATGATGGCATGCGCAAGGGGAACAAGAACGGAGTTACAAGTGATGATTTCAGGACTTTGAAGCCACCATAATGGGTGCATGAAGCCTTGGACGAAATATACAAGATGCCACTTCATAAATTTCGTCCCGAGGCTATTTTAGGTGCTGCGTCACCTTTTTATTGGGCCAGGCCCATGTAATTTCGAAATACATAAGTATAGGCTATTTTTAGAGTCCGTATGTGTGGGGAAACAAGAGATAGGGTTGATTTCGGACCCCTCCACCAAGGGCCACGAAATTCCCCCTCTCTTCCTCCATATATACAGCCCTTAGGGCACCGTTTAGACTTTGGGTTTTGTTTAGATTAAAAGTTCGCCATAGCTGCAACTTCGCGTACTTCGTTTGTGTTCAACGACCAGACAAAGGCGTCACAGAACCCCACCTTGATCAATAAAGCTTTCATCTTATATTCGCAATATCCAGATTGCAATCTTAGTTTCTTGCTTGTTCTTCGTTTGCTCGCAGGAAACAGACCCTCGTGGTCAGGTTGATCGTGCTCCGGCGTGGTCAATAACCTCTCGGAGTTGGTTTAGCGATTGCTAAGGCGCGACGTCCTCGCACGTTCGTAGTCGGATCGTCAAAGTCGACTTCCACCAAAGCGATATCCATCATCTAATCGAAAGACGAGACACCTTTGCCTCTATCAGTTCCTGTGTGTCGTCGCCATCAGGAAGGATGCCTCGCCCCATCTTTAAAGACGGCACCGTCGCTAAGGGAGATTTGGCTGTCGGCCAAACCCTCCGGTTAGGTGGCTTTCTTATGACCGCCTGTTCGGCTTCTGCGCCGACGATGACCTCTCGAGCCATCGAAAACAATCTTCATGTGAAATTGGAACTTGCCGAGCAGTTAGATCCAATAGAGCTTTCCTCCATCAACGAGCTCTTGGATCGCTTCACCGCCCTAGGAGTCGCTACAGATTATGACTAGATTGGGCCTAAAACCGATCTGAGAGAGATTAGCTCTCCCCAAGTCACCCATCATGTTGCCGTGGTAGAGGGACAGTGCGGCGACCCTTCATCTATCTTAAGGACTCGCTACGTCCGGATTCCCGATCCCTACAAGCTGGATACCCGCGGAGGGGAGGATATCACTCAAGACCTAAACCTAGAATCAGGCGACGGACTGGATTCATTGGACGACATCCAGGAATCCAAATTTTCGAGTTCGGAAATTCCTCGGCCTTTGAGCCTCAGATGGGGTAAGGCTTCGGATTTAATTCCACCCACCCACCCGAACATTAGTGATCTATCCAAAATCAGGCAAGAGCCCAAAGAAACAGTACATCATTACTGGGCCAGATTCCTCCTGGTTATGAACAGGATAAAGGGCTGCCGCGAGGAATACGCAATTTCATTCTTCTACAATAATTGCACGGACAAGGGAATACTCAATGCCATAAGTCGCCGTGATATTACACGCTTCACTGACTTGGCGTCCATAGTACGAAAGTACTGTGCGATGGAAAGCGCCCGGAAAACCAAAACAAAATTTTGGGACAATCCGGCCCTTAAGGCAAACCTAGTCCGAAATAAAAGGGTGCATCATCGCCAGACACCCGGGTCAAACACCAAAAGGCAAAAACCCTCTACAGGGCATGGAACCGTATTGGAAGGATGGCTTAATGGACCCTGTAAAATTCATAGTACAGAGGACGCCACACCAACTCACAACCTTAGAGCATGTTGGATACTCAGGCAGGTGGCCAAGATTGGCGAAAACCTCGTAATTCCGGAGGCCACAGAAAGCCACCCCAGAGACACCAATACGGTATTAACAGTCTTCGAGACCTTCGCATCAAATAATATGCGAAAATGGACACTTTGCAGCCTCCTACCATTGTAACCGACTCCGTAAGGGACTTTCCTTGGCGTGGAAGGCAAGCTTGGCGATACGGATATTCATATCTCCTCCCATTCTAACCGACTCTATGTAACCCTAACCCTCTCCGGTGTCTATATAAACCAGAGGGTTTTAGTTCGTAGGACAACGTACACATCAACAATCATACCATAGGCTAGCTTCTAGGGTTTAGCCTCTCTGATCTCGTGGTAGATCTACTCCTCTACTACCCATATCTTCAATATTAATCGAGTAGGACGTAGGGTTTTACCTCCATCAAGAGGGCCCGAACCTGGGTAAAACTTCGTGTCCCTTGCCTCCTGTTACCATCCGGCCTAGACGCATAGTTCGGGACCCCCTACCCGAGATCCGCCGGTTTTGACACCGACAGAGTTCTTCCTCATTGGGTTTCTTGCTTCAAAAATTGTCATGTCTTATCGTGCTCCTGACCCGGAGGAAGAACGCCCCAATCCAAAAGACGGAGAAGTGATTGTCTTCACTGACCACATGAACCGTGGCTTCTCACCGCCCAATTCAAAATTCTTCAGAGATGTCCTTCATTTTTTCAAACTCCATCCTTAGGACCTTGGAGCCAATTCCATATCTAATATTTGTAATTTCCAAGTGCTCTGTGAGGTGTATCTTCAGCAAGAGCCGACCGTAGAGTTGTTTAGAGAGTACTTTTATCTGAACTGGCAGAACGAATGCACCAACGGTCCTAGCTTAGAACTTGGAGGCATCTCAATTCAGCACCGTCAGGGTGCTGTCTTCCCTCTCATAGTTTTACCAAGTCACCCAAAGGGCTGGAACCAAACTTGGTTTTACTGTCAGGATATCTCTTGAGCAAACGAGAAGCCGTTGCCGGGTTACCGCCCCGGTCGTCTTGACTCCAAGTTCACCCTTCTGGATAAACTCACTGTTGCTGAACGCAAGAGGCTACTTCCATCCATCAGAAGAATCAACACTTTGTTGGGGAACGGTTTAACCGGAGTAGATCTGACCCGCTGCTGGATCTCATGGCGGGTTATTCCATTAAGCCATTGATCAAAACTGATGTATGAATATGGTGGAGGCCCGGACGACTCTCTTCGTCACAGCCCAATTGAACTCACCGAAGAAGACATTGTTTCAATGTCAAACCTTTTCGTGAATGGGAAATATGAAGACTGCAGCATTGTTGGGTTAAATCCCTTCTGCAAGCTTAACCCGGTACCAGAAGTAAGTATATTCTGAACTCTTTTCCTTTGTGTTTTGCCCAGCTATATTACCTTAACCCTGATTTTTCTTGTCTTTGCAGGCCAATTCTGACTTTTGGAAGGCGAAATATGACCACGAGGCTGCCAAGAAGGCGAAAGCCGCCGCCATGAACACCAAGAAGACGACCCGGAAGTCAAAGAAGAAAAACAAACCACTGCTGAAGATTTAATGAAACTTGATGATACGTCCGACTTGGAGGTAGCCCTTGATTCCCTTGGCCAATTTTTTAACAATCTTATTGACACTGATCCTTACCAGGATGACACTGGGGCTAGTCAGGCCGGGGAAGCAGAGGTAACTATCATTTCCTCCAACTCAGGCCCTTACCAAGACACAAAGTTCGATGAGTGATCCATAAAGTAAGGTTTTGTAACCCCTTAGCTCACTTGGATCCCAACTTTCATTTGAAAAAGCAGCAACATGAAAGCCACCGTGAAGTTGGGATTGAAGATGAACCAACTATCGTCCTTCAAAAGACCCCTCGGAAACGCCCGAACAAGGTTTACTTATTGCTGTCTTTAACCCGTTTTAATGAATCTTACTCCTTGTATTTTTTTAACTCTTTTCTTTCATCCTTTCAGGAGGTGTCTCATTCCTCAGGCGATTCATCACAAACACAATTCCCGGCTTTCAAGACCACTCCTGGGTAATCATAAATCCTCCTTTCTTCCGGGCTGCTCAATTGTATCTTTATGCTGACAATCCTGCAATATTTTTCCTTAGCGGCCAGGCTAAATCCAAGAAGGCAAAGTCGGCTAAACCGGCGAAAGATCCGCCAGTGCTAGCATGCCTTCTCCATTGGCTAACACTCGAGAACACCTGCCTATTGACAATGAGGCAAACCCTCCTGAGCCAACTTTTGACGAAGCCACTATGAATCCTTCTACAACTGGTCCGTCGAGCTCAACCGACCCACCATCTCCACCTGCGCCAGATGTTCAAATTACTGGGAGCCGCTTTGTTGAGCCGGGGAACCCAACAGTGCTGGCTCGATGCACAGCAAATCAAGAGGTTTTGGAGAGGCAGAAGGTTCGCTTTGACGTTGCCAACTATGAACGTCTAAATGCCAGTGATATTTTATCCGGCTATCTCAGTCATTTACACTCCAGTCGCGAGTCTGAGATCGAGATGGTCAAGCAGCTTCAGTTGAAGTATGAGGTACATTGTTTCCGGCTTACCATTATTCCTTCAACCCCCAAGTCTTCAGATTATGAGAGAAATGGAATAACCTGTAGACTTAAAATATAGGACGAGATTTTTACCTTTGAATCTCTGCTTGATATTGATAGAACAGAACTTCACCTATAGTCCCCAAGGACCGGTTCATTTTAATCATTAGTGAATCGGTACTTTAGAATTTAAAACCGTCATCAAAGTAGTTAACACTCTGGCTTAACCTTATATAACCTTGCTGAACTGCATACATTAGCCCCCAAGTGCCAAGTGCTTTTACTTTGTAAAGGACTTGGGACTTTAAATATGTTTGTAGAGTCATAAAAAGTTTGATTTGGCATACATTAGCCCCCATGTGTCAAGTGGTTTTCTGTAAAGTACTTGAGACTTGAATCTTGAACTAAAAATTTTGAACTAAAAATCTTGAATTTGAAACCAAGTCTTGACGCATCTGAATGTTTTACAGAACGCCTTGTCTGAATTGAACTCTCAATTGACTGACGCAAAGACCCGGCTAGCGAGTCAGGAGTCAGAAATCAAATCTTCCACCTCCAAACTACAAATAAGCCTTTCTGCAACGGAAAATTTGAAGACCATCTTTGCTGCCAAGGAGAAGACTTGGGAAAATGAGAAAACACTTCTGACCCAACGAGCTGAGACAGCCGAAACAGCTCTGAAAGAAATTTCAATTTAGATGAACGGGTTAAAGGGTCGGGTGTCTCAGATGGTAGCTGCTATCTTTGGTAAGCTGCCTGATTTGACCTTTTGTATATTTTTTGCCAAACCGGAGTATAATCCGCCAACTGACTCTATAAAAATTTATGCAGGTCCGCGAAGTAAGAATCTGAGCCAAGACCCGTTGATTAAGCTGAAGCCAGTATACACTTTGGTTGAAAATTGTATATCGGCGCACAACGGGCTCTGGCTGTCATCTCTCCTGCTAATCAAGGACCCAACCGGCTCAGCGACGCCCTGAAGAAGCTGTCCATCCTTCCTATCAGGTTCCAAGAAGTAAAACGCTCCTGCGCGCGAGCCGGAGCTTTGACTGCCCTAAGACGCTCCAAGGCTTGGGTGCCAGACCAAGACCCGGCGGACGTAGCAAGAGGCTATCCTACCGAGAAGGAGGACGGGTCTCCTTTTGATCAGGATGACTTCATAGCCTTTGTACGCGAAGTCCGGCCTCAGGCGAATAGTCTTGGAGATGATACTAATGTGGAGAATTACCAGCCGGGTTTTGATAGTGAGAATAAAAAGATGGCCCCTCCCTCATATAAAGTAACAGACTTGATCCCACCAGCGAGAGAAGATACATTTGCCCTGGAGGTTGACCCGATCAGCCTGATCGACGACGAACCCGAATTTGTCGCTGTGAATGGCTTTGATTGGTCAGAACCCAACTTCCAACAGACTCAAGATGGTGAACAGGCGAGGGAGGGACAATGATCATCTTCATGGGCTTATAAAAGCCTTGTAATGACTTAGTTGCTAAAACACGCATGTTTGTTTATGCCATCGCACATAAAGTACTTCTATGTGAATCTGTGTTCCCATATGCCAATGTTTAATGCTTGTTTATGCATCGTTTAATGCTTGTCTCTGCAATGTTTGAACTCTGTTCCTTTTGATCCTTGAACCACCGGCTTGAATGACCTGGGCGGCTGTATTGTCCAATAATTTGAGCCGATGAAGAAGACCAGGCTAATTTATTCGTAATATTGAAACAATAACAAACTAAAAAGCAAGCGACAGACAACAAGCATAATTTTAATCTTGTATTCAAAAGGTTGGGGGTTTCTGATTCGAATACGACCAGTAAACCGGACCAAAGGGGTTAAGCTAAGGTTCGAATACGACCATATAGCCCCCAGTGGCTTTGGCGTTGCGCCGATCTAGAGGGTACCGACAGTTATGTTCTCTTTGGTTCGAATACGACCTATGTTTGAACAGGAAGCCCCCAAATGACCTTGAGAGGTTTTTAACGACCCTGATTCGAATACGATCCAAGTCGGACTCAAAGGGGTTAAGCTATGATTCAGATACGATCAAGAAGCCCCCAGTCAGTTTTGGCCTTGAGCCAATCAAGAGGGTTATGACAGCTATGTTCCCTTTGGTTCAAATATGACCTATGTTTGAACAGGAAGCCCCCCAAGTGACCATGAGATTTGCAGCTAGATTCGGATACGATCATAAGCTGGACCAAAAAGGTTAAACTTGATTCAAATATGATCAGCTCCTTAATAGTCATTTGTAAATAAGAAATAATAAAGATGCATAGTCTTTGAAAAGAAAAGAGACCGATGGTCTTACTTTATTGCTTACCATAGTATATACAACGTGAACATATGTACATGATGAGAGCCGGTGGCTCAGGTATAGTATGGCCCAAGTTGAGCAATGTTCCACGGCCGGCGGGTCACTTCCTCCGACTTACGTGAGTCTTTGTGCTCTCGAACGTCAATGAGGTAATATGACCCGTTGTTTAAATTCCTACTGACCACAAAGGGTCCTTCCCAAGATGGGGATAGCTTGTGTGCATCTGACAGATCCTGGATGAGCCGGAGCACCAAGTAGCCTTCCTGAAAAGTCCTGGACTTGACCCGGCGGCTGTGATAACGACGCAAGTCCTGTTGATAAATTGCTGACCTGGCCGCTGCTAAGTCTCTTTCATCATCCAACAAGTCAAGTGCATTCTGTCTGGCTTTTTTTTATTTGTTAGCTTCAACATAAGCCTCCACACGGGGCGAGTCATGACGAATGTCACTAGGCAACACTGCTTCCGCTCCATAAACCATGAAGAAAGGTGTGTAACCTGTAGACCTATTGGGTGTAGTATTGATACTCCATAACATTGAAGGTAATTCCTCTACTCAACAACCCGGCATCCGCTGTAAAGGAACCATAAGCTGGGGGTTTATCCCTTTCAAAATTTCCTGATTGGCTCTCTCAGCTTGACCATTGGATTGAGGATGAGCTACAGAAGAAACATCAAGCCGAATGTGCTCTCGTTGGCAAAACTCTTCCATAGCCCCTTGAGACAGATTGGTGCCATTGTCTGTGATAATACTGTGTTGAAAACCAAAACGGAAGATCACTTTTTTCATGAACTGAACCGCCGTGGCTGCGTCACACTTACTCACAGGCTCCGTCAACCCACTTAGTGAACTTATCAACTGCCACTAGGAGGTGTGTCTTTTTATCCTTAAACCTTTTGAAAGGTCCCACCATGTCAAGCCCCCAGACCACAAATGGCCAAGTGATTGGAATCATCCGGAGCTCTTGAGCCAGCACATGCGCTCATCGTGCAAATTTTTGACATCCATCACATCTACTGACCAGATCTTCTGCATCAGCGTGAGCTGTCAACCAGTAAAAACCGTGACGAAACGCCTTTGCCACTAAAGATTTTGACCCGGTGTGATGACCACAATCACCTTCATGGATCTCACGAAGGATTTCTTGACCTTATTCGGGGGAAACACATCGCTGAAACGCTCCGAAAACACTGCGATGATACAACTCTCCATCTGAAATCATCATGGACTTAGACCGCCGGGTTATCTGTCGAGCCAGGGTCTCATCTGCTGGCAACTCTCCCCGGGTCATGTAAGCCAAGAATGGTATCGTCCAACCTGGGATGACATGAAGAGCCGCCACCCACTGCGCCTCCGGGTCAGGAACATCTAAATCTTCTTCTATGGGCAACTTGACAGAGGGGTTATGCAAAACATCCAAAAAGGTGTTAGGTGGCACCAGCTTACGCTGAGACCCCAGCCGGCTTAAAGCATCAGCTGCTTCGTTCTTTCGACGGTCAATGTGCTCCACCTGATAACCTTTAAAATGTCCTGCAACGGCATCAACCTCTCGGTGATAAGCCACCATGAGAGGGTCCTTTGAATCCCACTTGCCAGATACCTGTTGAGCCACTAGATCTGAGTTGCCAAGACATCTGACCCTGCTTAAGCTCATCTCTTTTGCCACTCGAAGACCATGGAGCAAGGCTTCATACTTTGCTGTGTTGTTAGTATAGGGAAACATCAACCGTAACACATAACAAAATTTGTCCCCTCGTGGGGAAGTTAGCACGACTCCAGCCCCTGAGCCTTCCAGCTGCCTGGATCCATCAAAATGAATAGTCCAACAGGTGTTGTCTGGCTTCTCTTCTGTCATCTGCATCTCTGTCCAGTCATTGATGAAGTCAACCAGGGCTTGAGATTTAATTGCAGTACGTGGAACATACTTCAACCCATGAGACCCAAGCTCAATTGCCCACCTGGCGACTCGTCCAGTGGCTTCTCTGTTTTGAATAATGTCTCCCAAAGGAGCAGAGCTAACCACAGTGATTGGATGTCCCTTAAAGTAAAGCTTAAGCTTCCGGCTTGCCATGAACACCCCATATACAAGCTTCTGCCAATGTGGATATCGTTGTTTAGATTCAATTAGCACTTCACTGACGTAATAAACCGGTCGTTGAACCGGATGCTCTTTGCCAGCCTCCTTGCGCTCTACCACAATAACCACACTAACAACTTGTGAGTTGGCAGCCACATATAACAATAGCGGCTCTTTCTCAATTGGAGCAGCCAGGACCGGCGGCTCAGCAAGCTGTGTCTTCAGATCCTCAAAAGCGGCATTCACAGCATCGCTCCAAACAAAAACATCTATTTTCTTCATCATCTGATACAGAGGCATTGCCTTTTCCCCTAACTGGATTATGAATCGGCTCAAAGCAGCAACACGACCCGCCAGCGGCTGAACATCATTGATGCATGTTGGCTTGGCTAGGGATGTAATTGCCTTGATCTTCTCCGGGTTAGCTTCAATACCTCGGTTGGACACCAAAAAACCCAAGAGTTTGCCGGTTGGGACTCCAAAAACACACTTGGCCGGGTTAAGCATCATTTTGTAGACCCGGAGATTATCAAAAGTCTCTTTCAGATATGCGACCAAGGTTTCCTGCTTCCTGGATTTTACCACTATATCATCCACATAAGCATGAACATTACGCCCAATCTAAACGTGAAGACAATTCTGCACACACCACTGGTAAGTCACCTGGGCGCTCTTAAGCCCAAAAGGCATAGACACATAGTAGAAAGCTCCAAAGGGAGTGATAAAAGTTGTCTTCTCCTGATCCTTGACCGCCATCTTAATCTGATGATAACCGGAATAAGCATCCAAGAAACTCAAACGTGCACAACCCGTCGTAGCATCAATGATCTGATCAATACGGGGGAGGGAAAAAGGATCAGCCGAACAAGCATTGTTCATATCGGTGTAATCCACACACATATGCCAGGTGCCATTCTTTTTTAGTACAAGCACCGGCTTAGCTAACCATTCGGGGTGAAAGACCTCCACAATGAACCCGGCCGCCAAGAGACGGGCCACCACTTCTCCAATGGCCTTGCGCCTTTCTTCATTGAACTGTCGGAGAAACTGTCTGACAGGTTTGAACTTTGGATCGATATTAAGAGTGTGCTCAGGGAGTTCCCTCGGGACACCTGGCATGTCTAAAGGTTTCCATGCAAAGATGTCCCGGTTCTCACGGATGAACTCGATGAGCGCGCTTTCCTAATTCAGATCCAAGTTTGCGCTGATGATGAACTGTTTGGATGAGTTGCCAGGTACAAAGTCAACCATCTTAGTGTCATCAGCTGATTTGAATTTCAACTCCAGCTCATGCTCTATTGTTGGTTTCTTTAATGATGTCATGTCTGCCGGGTTAACATGATCATTGTAAAATTTTAACTCCTCTATTGCACAAACAGATTCAGCATAGGAAGCATCACCTTCTTCACACTCCAAGGCTATATTTCGGCTCCCATGCACTGTAATGGTGCCTTTATGACCCGGCCTCTTGAGCTGCAAATACACGTAACACGACCGAGCCATGAACTTGGCATAAGCCGGCCGCCCAAACAGAGCATGATATGGGCTCTTGATCTTAATCACCTCAAAGGTTAATTTCTCCGCTCTGGAGTCATACTCATCCCCAAAGGCTACTTTGAGCTCAATCTTACCAACTGGATATGCCCACTTACCAGGTACCACACCGTGAAAAACAGTGTTGGATTGTTTAAGGTTTTTATCAGTCAACCCCATCCGGCAAAACGTCTCATAGTAGAGGATGTTGATGATGCTGCCTCTGTCCATGAGTACCTTAGTAAACTTGTATCCACCAACCTGAGGTGCCACCACCAAAGCCAAGTGACCCGGATTATCAACTCGGGGCGGGTGATCCTCTCTGCTCCACACAATAGGCTGCTCTGACCAACGTAGATAATGTGGAACCGCCGGCTCAACAGCATTGACGGCTCTCTTGTGAAGTTTCTGGTCCCTCTTGCATAAGATGGTGGTAAACACATGATATTGCCGACTACTTAGCTGCTTCGGGTTGCTCTGATAACCGGATTGCTGTTGCTGATTACCCTGGCCGGGTTCTGATTATATCCTCCTTGGTGACCAGGATAACCTTGACCGTGAAAACCTCCTCCGCCTGAGCCGGTTCCCGGGCCCTGAAAGCCGCCTCCACCTGAACCGGTGCCCGGGCTGTGACCCCCATCAAACGCATTTGAATTTTTAAATGCCTTCATGATCGTACACTCCTTCTACAAGTGGGTGGCTGGTTTCTCCCGGGTGCCGTGCTTTGGACAAGGTTCATTCAACAACTGCTCAAGGGTGGGGCCTGACCTGCCCGATCGAGGGGGTTGTCTGCCCTTGCGCCGCTGATTACCACCCTGCACATTAGTATTAGCAACAAACTCATCAGCCTTATGTTTATTACCTCCCTGATTTGCCGGGTTATGCTGGTGACCCTTGCCGTTGCCGTTCTTCTTTCCCTTCGTTGCCTTTTCTTCGTCATACACCAGGTCCTCGGTTGTATCAGAATCGGCATACTTGACGAGAGCCGCCATGAACGTTCCCATGTCATTACAGTCACGCTTGAGCCGCCCCAGCTTCTGCTTCAGGGGTTCAAAATGGCAATTTTTCTCCAACATTAAAACTGCTGAGCCGGCATCCATCTTATCAGATGAATGTATTATCTCCTTGACCCGGCGCACTCAATGGGTTGTGAATTCACCATCCTCTTGCTTGCAATTGGTCAGGTACACGATCGACATAGGCTTCTTACACGTGTCTTTAAAGTTCTGGATGAACCGGGCTTTCAACTCTGCCCATGAGCCGATAGAATTGGGTGGCAATCCCTTCAACCATGTCCGAGCTGTTCCATCCAACATCATGGTAAAATACTTGGCCATTGCAGCGTCGCTAACCTCCAATAGTTCCATAGCCATCTCATAACTCTCAATCCAAGCCCCCGGCTGTAGGTCAGCCGTGTAATTAGGCACCTTACGAGGCCCCTTGAAATCCTTTGGCAACCACTCATTGCGTATGGACGGTACCAAGCAAGGCACTCCTCCAGTTCTTGTGGCCACTCCTGCCTCAACCGAGGTTGCTGGATAAGCCGTAAAGGCTTGATGAGCCGCCTGCTCCGCTGCAAGTTGAGCCACTCGTTCCGCCTCTTGACGAATCCTCTCCTGATCTGCTAAGTTAAGGGCTCCAGCCCGCACCGGCTCATGCCTATATGGTTAGTTGTGGCGTTGAGCATTACTTGACATCTCTGCGGACTCCATGTGCCTACTGTAACTCGGGCTCCGGCTTGGGCGAGGAGTTCAATGGATCCTGTCTCGACTGTAGGAGTATGCATCCTGCTGGGCCAGAGCCGTTTAAAGAAGTTCTCTTACTCTCCGGGTATCAACTGCTGCTGGTGAGTCGCCTTCCATTGGGAGATCCGCCAAACGAGCCGATGCTGCAATGAGGTTTTCCAGAGGGCTGGAGAAGTGACCCGGAGGTGTTCACACATAACGAGGAGGAGCTGTATTTATATGAGGTGGCTCCATGGCGCGTGGCTGAACTGGTGCACCGAGTGTCGTGACCCAGTTTTCCTCCGGCAGGCTGCTCCCCCCAGCCCCGGGTGTACGGAACAGGTTCCTCGGATCCAGCCTTAAAGGTAGACGTGACTGAGTTTTCTGATGCCTCCTCCTCATGACCTCGTTTGATGCGTTAAGATCCACCGAGAGCCGGAAAGTTTCCGCTTGAAGTTGCTGAGCACGAGCATCTAGAGCTGCTCATTCGACTGCCATCCGGGTTTCCTCTGTGGCTAGATTTTCGTTAGCTTGCACCATCTCCTCCAGCACGCATGCCACTTCTGCGTCGTGCTGGGCTTTATCCGCCGACTCTACCATGGCGGTTAACAGAGCCATCAGCCTATCCATGAGGTCCATTAGAATCTGAGCCGGGGGGCGCGCGGGGTCTCCTGACCCGGCGGCAACCGACCCGGTAGCTGCTGCTGTCGCCGTGGTAGAGTTCTGTCCGGGCTGTGTCCCTGCCATGAAGATTCTGGCCCAATTCGGCGGCTCAAAGGGGTCCGGAATACTACTGCCATCGGATAGCCCCCGAGCATGCCATCTTGTAACTGATATAGAGAGTCCGTATCGCCTATTGATGATGCGGTATTAGAACATATAGTCGTCTCACCGCCCTCTACCGATCCTTCAGAGTATTCACCACCATGGATGTAGCCTACAAAGGCATGCTTCACGATAGATTGAACACGAGCGATCCTTGCGCACTGAGCCGTTTCGATGAGGTCGGTGTGGACGTCCGGCTCAGGGCCTGACTCGCTGATCCGGCCGACGAAGACGTGAATTCCGCCAAAGGGGACCCGGTAACCGTACTCGATTGAGCCGGCCATGGGGCCCCAGCCTTCGTCATCGATGTAGAGCTTGCCGCGACGACTCTTGATCATCCGGCCCACAGCGTATCCCTTGAGATCTTCGAAGTTGCCCTTCGAGAACTCAAATCCACCATGCGCTGGCCCCACGGTGGGCGCCAACTTTCGTGGAGTTGGCACGGCAGATGTCCTAGAGTAAGGACTTAGTCGTAGGGCCATCGCACTAGGAAGCTTAAAGGGGTTAATCGGGACAAAGGACATGAGAGGGTTTTTATATTAGTTCGGCCCCTTACGATAAAGGTAAAAGCCTACATCTAGTTGGGATTGGTATTACTGAAGTTTCGATCTCCAAGGGGCTCAACTCGCCGGCTTGGTTATCGATTTGATTGTTTCTTGCCCTCAGCCTGTCAGGACCCCGATTCCATGTCACATCGATCTAGCCGGTAACACCTCATATCACTTTGCGGCCTCACGCACGGTATCCCCACGGGTGTCGCCTTACCATGGCTTGGGTCCATTTGCGCCTTTTGGCTCACGTATATGATAGTGTCGCTAGCATCCATATGACAGAGAACCCGGGCCGACATGGCTAGTCATGAACACAAAGCGGCACCAACCTATGGGGACATGCATACATGAATCACATCGAGCATGTCGGTCAGCAGCGTGTGAATCCAGGCTGTAGCACTGGGCTAACAGGACTCCGGGAACCCGGGCTGTAGCAGGCTAGGCAGGACTCCGGATGTCAACGCGTGACATTTCCCCGAAGGGACAAACAAAAGAACGAAGTGAAACACATGCCGGCCAGTCAAGTGTCCTGAGCAGTAGTGCTGGGCTAGCAGGATTCCGGTGAACCGGGCTGTAGCGGACTACTATGGCTCATGGAAGCACTAGACTACATTTCCCCATAAGAGAGGTTGCCAAGGATAAACAACTAGATTTTCGGATCCCACACATACCAAGCATTTCAATCATACACACAATATGCTCGATATGTGTAAATACAACATGGCATCACAACATAACTCTACAACTCAAGTATTTATTCCTTAGGCTCCGAGGAGCGAGATATTACAAACATGGGTCTCATGACCCAACAATCGCAGCATACAAATCAAGCACATGCGGAAGCTTAACATGTCTGAGTACAGACATCTACAAATGGAAAAAAGGCTAAGAAGCCTGACTATCTACCAGATCCTGCCGAGGGCACAAGATCGTAGCTAAGGTATCAAGCTAAACGTCCAAGTCCACGCGGAACTACTAGCGAGACTGAAGTCTCTCTCTGCAAAACATAAATTAATCAAACGTGAGTACAAAGGTACTCAGCAAGACTTACATCAGAACTAGCTACATATGCATCAGTATCAACAAGGGTGGGTGGTGGTGTTTAACTGCAGCAAGCCAGCTTTGACTCAGTGGCTAACCTGAACTACGACTGCAAGCAAATCTTTTGAGGTGGCGCACACGAGTCCACATATTCACCAATCAATACACTACTATGGATCCGCTTTCGTCTACCTACGAGAACGCCATCCATAGCACTCACGCTTATCTTGCGCATTTTAGAGTATCCACTTTCAAGTTATCTATGAACTATGCAAGGGGTCCAAGTTTCCATATTCGAGGAATCCGGCTATTCGAATAGATAAGGATAACCCTGCAGGGGTGTACTTCTTCACACACGCTCCCACCACTTACTTTCGTTTACACGACATGTACTCGGCGACCTTCAAGCGGAAGCCCAACGAGGGTGTCGGCCACGGCCTACGTAAACACTTAAGTCTCTAGTCCAGGTTTGTCGCCTATCCAGGTTCCATCCGCTGGGAGTCCGGCCGAGGTATCCACATACGGCCCCGAACGATGTGAACAGGGTTCCCGAGACACCAAACGGGCACCCGGTACACCGTGCCACGGTGTATCTACCGCATCATAGCCCACCCCTAGGGTCAGCGCTACACACGGCCGCCAACACATAACCTACACACACCAGAAACTAGTTGCAACTCCTGGACAGAGTACTAGGGTGATTAAGAAGCCGAGAGGGTCAATTAAGGATCCCAATGAGTGGTAGTAGCTGTTCATGGATCACAGACACAGAACTCGGTTCCTAAGGACGGTTTCAATGAGACAACCCACCATGTACTCCTACATGGCCTCTCACCGCTACCTTTACCAAAACGTGTTCACACACTTAGCTCACACACAGTAGGACATGTTCACACACCTCCGATTCATTCCCGATGAATCAGACATGACACAACTCTATGCAATAGCAGGCATGACAAACAAGCATGAATGAGTAGGCACATCAGGGCTCAAACAACTCCTACTCATATTAGTGGGTTTCATCTATTTACTGTGGCAATGACAGGTCATGCAGAGGAAAGGGGTTCAACTACCGCAACATGTAACAGTAGAATCGTTGTTGTCCTAATGCAGTAAAAGAGAGCAGGAGCGAGAGAGTGGGATTGTATCGGAATGAACAAGGGGGTTTTGCTTGGTTGGCACTTCTGAAGATAATAAAGCTCTTCATCGGTGTCATCGAACTCATCGTCGAAACCACGTCTATCGAGAGGGGACAAATACCGGCAATAAAGAAGGAAACACAATCAATGCAATGCAACAATATGATGCATGAATGTGACATGTCAATATGAATGTGTTTTGACTTATGCATACTAGGACAGGTTGAGTTGAACCCATTTGAATCAAAGATTCAAATGTAAGCTCATGTATAAAGTCATAATGGTGCATTATCTTGTTTCATCTAAACAGCAAGGTTAGGTTGTTTTAACATGCATGAAACCAGTACAGATGGATATATTGGATTTTTCTGATCATTTTTCATATATAACTTGTTTGATTTGGAGCTACGGTTGATTTTCTATGATTTTTAGAAGTTTGTACTATTTTCTGGAATTTCCTGAATAATAATAAGTCCAGGAAAAAGTTATTGCGTCAGCTTTGCGTCATGCTGACCACAGCAAGTCAACAACAGCGGTCTAGGTCAAACCTGACAGTGGGTCCCGCGTGTTAGTGTCATTAGTTTTAACTAATTATAATTAGTACTAACCCTAGATTAATTAGCCGGCTGGGCCCCACCTGTCATTGACCCAGGGGGGTCAAACTGGGCCCACCCTTGGTCAAACGGGGTCAAACTCGCCGAACATGGTCCACGGCTCGTCGCCGGCAACGACAGAGACGACAGAGCGGCTCGGGAATGCTCTACAGGGCACCGTTTTGAGCGTGGTTTGTTGCTACAGCTTGCTGGCGCTCTCGCGCATCTAGTGGTGGCAGGGGTAGCAGCTGGGATGGCCTAGGTTGACGGTGACGATGACTTGTGCAGCGTCCGGCGTTCGGCCAAAGACGGGCTGGTTGCTACGGGGAGCTAGGGGGATAAACTGGCAGGTGCTACGCACTCCTGGGGGTTCACCGACCACGGTGACGCGCTCAGGCGCGGGCTGCGGTCACCCTGGCCACGGCGGTGAATAACCATGGCGGCGGTGAGCTTTCGGCTCCGGTGGACAGCGGGGCTAGAGGAGGAGAACGACGGCGGGGAGAGAAGGGTTCGGTAGAGGAGCTCACGGCGGGGTCGTCGGTGATCTCAGCGTGCTCGGGGATGGCCTGGTGAGGACGAATCGGTCGACGACGGCTGTCGGTGCAGAGGCGAAGATGGCATCGACGACAGCGCTCCAGGGCGTCCGGCGTCATGTGTCTTGGCGGAGAGGACCAGGGCGTCGCGGCGGTGCTCGGGGGCGCGTCGGAGAGGCTTAGAGATGGCTATGGCCGTGGGGGAGCTCGTCGACGGCGACGACTGCGTTCGGTCGCGCTCGTGGAAGGGACTAGAGGGTGAAGGAGAGAGCAGAGAGTGAGGAAGAGGAGCGAGGGGCCACGGGGCGTCTCTGTGGCATCGCTAGAAGGTCCGGGGAGGAAGCAGGAGGTGGCCGGAGCAGCGTCGGCGCTCGCCACCCACCTGGTTGTCCTCCTGGTAGAGGAGGAAGATGACAAGGGCGCTGGGGGCTGGGCCGGCCACTTGGGCCGCCAGGTGGGCTGGCAGGTAAGGCCAGGTGGGTTTTTCCTCTCTCTCTCTCTCTCTCTCTCTGTTTTTTTCTAATTCTATTCTGTTTTCTATTTTGCAGGTTTGTTTTGAATTTGGTTTTGAAACCAATTCAATTTTGTTGCTTCTGGAAATATTTTTAGAAGCTAAAAGAATTAAACCAAAGCTCCATATAATATTTCAGAATTATTGGACATATATTTATTTAATAGTAGATATAAATCCAATTCAAATAATTATTGATTTAATTCAAATGCCCAAAATAAATGTTTCTGAGACACCAAAAATATTGGTTTGGATTTTACCTCTTGCCAATATTTCCAGAGGATAACAAGAACATTTTCTTGGACTTATTTGAAGAAATTTTATCTTGATCATTTTTAAAAGGATTCTGAGGCTTTGAAAATTCCCCAATTCAAATTTCATTTGAATTTAAACATGATGCAACAACCAAGCTAGTCCAAGGCCAAGGTAAAGCTAGGGATGTGACAACTCACCCCCACTAAAACAAGAATCTCGTCCCGAGATTCAAGTGTAGGGTAAGATGGAAGGGGGAACGCAAACTAACACAATCTTCATGTTCTAGGTTGCGCCTCATAAGAACGTTGATCCGATCATGATCTTGTCTCGACGTCATGCTCTGAGAACTTCATCCAACACGACGATGACAGAAAGAAATTCTACGGAACTGATCTCCTCAAAGATCGAGCAACTGACGATCAGCTCATAGAACGAGACATAGCAACATCTCTCGAGATGAGACACGAAGCATACATCTAGAGGGATGGAGTGAAACAGATGATGAAGGTTCACTAGATAAACAACAATTTGACACCTAAGGGGGTGGTGAACGGTTGTCAATGTAGCGAGGAGTTGGGTAGCCATGATACCATAATGAGACACCTTCGAGAAGGGTGACTTGTAGAATTATTACCTTAAGTGGCAAAAAGAATTACTTTTGATTCAGAGATCATTGACACTCTTTATACTAGCCTAAGGAAAACCACAACAATCGTTTGGCGGAGTACGAAGGGATGGCATACCCGGACTAGAATGGATGATGTGGACTACCTTGTTGAAGACAACGCAATGGATGATTTTTGCCTATCATCGGAAATCGATGGGACTCATGGTAAGTCCACTTCTGAAGATGTTCCTTCTTCAGCAACTGAGAATGGCAGCCCATGGGAAACTGGCACAATGGTCGTGCAAGCTGGAAACAAAATGCTAATGTTGGAAATGTTCCAACCATCATATCTGCCTGAGATTCAGATCTGGTTGATAACATGATATTTCAGACAACATTCCTGGAAAGAAGGGTTGCAACACAAATCGACGAGATGATGTTGCAAGATTCTCAGGGAATGAACTACAATAGCAAGCTCCAAAACACGAGCAAGTTTTGCTACAACATGTGAACACGCTGTCCCAGACAAGCATGACCACATAGTAGTCTTATAATAAAACACTACCGAGTTCAGGTTGGGAACCATCATTGAGGTATCGAAGTCCTTGTATAAGCCCCGGGTCTTAAGAAGGAACTTCTTTCCCTTGTACAAATCAATCAGTGGCTTGGTGTGCTAGGAACACATATGGAGTAGAGGCAGCCAACTTATCAAACCATAGAGCACTTTGCACGTGCATGACTAACTTGGGATGGTTCCAGAGGAGGAAAAAACAAACCTTTCTCAAATACATGGCGGCAACTTACACCTAAAGCACATGAATTCGAGGAAGTCACTTCTTCCATCCAAGCATAGGCTTCATGAACGGAACACGAAGGCATCGCTTACAAAGTTTTCAACACTAGGTTGATATTCAACATGAATCATGGCGGAGACAAAAAGCTGCTGATGGGCTCAACAGCAACTCATCGGAATTTCCATATCACTGGACTTCCACCATCATGTGAACACGGTGATAGCATTGGTCAGACCAAAGGATGTAATGGTGTATGCTCGAGGGATCAACCACGAGTAAGACAACATTACGAACATCGTTGGTTCTGATTTGGATTGACGATAGCCCATACTCAAGTCAAAGTTTTGACAAGACAATAGATCCAACAACTGATCACGAGGACCAATTGGTGAAGATATCATCTTTCTTCAACACACACACAAACACAAAGATATCCCTTCAGAAAGAACCAAATTCGGCAAAGCTTTTTATCTTCCAACTCTCCAAGTTGTTGTTTAGCTTAACCAACTAGCTCAGGGGTATCCAACATAGATTCTTGGAGAAGGGGTGGTTTACAAGAAACCAACTTGATCACGAACTCAACGTAGCGGTCAGGTGACAACCTGGTAACACTTCCGAGAAGACATTCAGAAAATCACGAACCACCGATATGTTACTAAGCTCGAGAACAACCTTGCTTTTCAGGGCAAGATGATATGATCAAAAGAGTGGGGGATTTGACAAAATCCAAACTCATCAATCGAAGAGTGCACCAGAAACAAGGACTAGGTAGCACAGTCTATCTTAGAATGATGATTCAATAACCAACACGCTAAGAATGAAGTTATTGTCCTTTAACTACCAAGCAACGAAGTTGCTAGGAGTATAGATTTCACGCATCACGATTCACTTGTCGGATAACATGGGGACCAAGGAATGAAGAATGATGGCAAGAAGTATCACTGTATCAAGAGTTCATAGGATGGTGTGCAATTTCCATGACATTCTTGACATAAAGATGGTAATACCCCAAGATAGAACAGAATCAAAAACTGGATTGGCATTTGATTTGCGGATTACAGCTGCTTTGACCCAATCCTAGAAATTGATGAGGTACTAGAGTTTGTTTCTCCTAGTCATTCTGAAATAGAATGGCTCGACGGACCACAAGAATAATAGGCACCGATGAACGAGTGCTCACATACTCTTGACTATCAATTGATAGATGAAGGTCGGAACATAACGGAAGGGGGACAACTCAAGGGAACATATAACTTTCTGAGTTGTGGATGCATAGATTAGTATGTCGAACGAGTTCAACATATTTCTTCCGGATAACCCATGCAGGAAGGTAGGGTTGGCAGAGTCACAACATAGAATGGAGAACTCATCAAGAGCACTCTGTCGTGACCTTTTGGTTCAAAAGAACTCCTGCCAAGAATAGCCCATGATAATCGGAAGAAGGATGTACCATGAACCGCGAGGACTATCACAAAGGTTACTAATATCCTAAAGGAACTAGCAACACTATCAACATGAGATAAGTAGGGTGAATCTCGGGTTCAAGAATCTATGAATAGAATACCTACCACTACATGGCATCACGGGATGCTTTTGAGAATGGTGGCCAGAATCATCACAACGGGAACACAAAACATGGCTAGATTACTAGGTGACTCCCTAAACACCTAGGGTCATAATAATAGCTCCAACGTATATGTCGAGGCAACAGAGTACCTCAACTCACCAATTAGTGTGATTAATCTGGCCCAAATGGACATCAGGAACAGGAGGAAGGGGTTTGAAACTACATTAGACTATTTGGAGACCTGGGATGACTCAGACAGCATAACGGTTGTAAATGCTCAAAAGATTTGAGACATCCTGCAAAATGGTGGCATACCCACTCAACAACACAATATCAAGGTTCTGAGGCCAGCTATGAACATATGGAAGTAGTAGGAACTGAACTGAGGCTTAAACTCAACAATCCTAGGCAACTACGGTTTAGTAACACGTCATCCTGAGAGATAGAAGAGAAGCCTAGTTCTTAACCCTGCAGAAAAGAAGAGGGTGACTCAGATCAGAAGGCATAGGGTATAAGAAGTAAAAGGAGCCTTACGTTCCCTTCCACAATCAATTCCCCTACATAACTAAAGTATTTCTAGACACAACTTCAACCAGTATGGCTTGGTAATCCTACAGGCAGTCAGGCTCTGATACCAAAGCTGTCAGGACTCCGATTCCAAGTCACATCGATCTAGCCGGTAACACCTCATATCACTTTGTGGCCTCACGCATGGTATCCCCACGGGTATCGCCTTACCATGGCCCAGGACCGTTTGCGCCTTTTGGCTCACGTACATGACAGTGTCACTAGCATCCATAAGACAGAGAACCCGGGCCGACATGGCTAGTCGTTAACCAAAAGCGGCACCAACCTATGGGGACAGGCATACATGAATCACATCGAGCATGTCGGTCAGCAGCGTGTGAATCCGGGCTGTAGCACTGGGCTAACAGGACTCCGGGAACCCGGGATGTAGCAGGCTAGGCAGGACTCCGGATGTCACCGCGTGACATTTCCCCGAAGGGATAGACACAAGAATGAAGTGAAACACATGCCAGCTAGTCAAGTGTCCTGAGCAGTAGTGCTGGGCTAGCAGGACTACGGTGAACCGGGCTGTAGCGGACTACTATGGATCATGGAAGCACTAGACTACATTTCCCCATAAGAGAGGCTGCCAAGGATAAACAACTAGATTGTCAGATCCCACACATACCAAGCATTTCAATCATACACACAATATGCTCGATATGTGTAAATACAACATGGCATCACAACATAACTCTATAACTCAAGTATTTATTCCTTAGGCTCCGAGGAGCGAGATATTACAAACATGGGTCTCATGACCCAACAATCACCATACAAATCAAGCACATGCAGAAGCTTAACATGTCTGAGTACAGACATCTACAAATGGAAAAAAGGCTAGGAAGCCTGACTATCTACTAGATCCTGCCGAGGGCACAAGATCGTAGCTGAGGTATCAAGCTAAACGTCAAAGTCCACGCGGAACTACTAGCGAGACTGAAGTCTCTCTCTGCAAAACATAAATTAAGCAAACGTGAGTACAAAGGTACTCAGCAAGACTTACATCAGAAATAGCTACATATGCATCGGTATCAACAAGGGTGGGTGGTGGAGTTTAACTGCAGCAAGCGAGCTTTGACTCAGTGGCTAACCTAAACTACGACTGCAAGCAACTCTTTTGAGGTGGCGCACACGAGTCCACATATTCACCAATCAATACACTACTATGGATCCGCTCTCGTCTACCTACGAGAACGCCATCCATAGCACTCACGCTTATCTTGCGCATTTTAGAGTATCCACTTTCAAGTTATATATGAACTATGCATGGGGTCCAAGTTTCCATATCCGAGGAATCCGGCTATTCGAATAGATAAGGATAACCCTGCAGGGGTGTACTTCTTCACACACGCTCCCACCACTTACCATTGTTTACACGACATGTACTCGGCAACCTTCAAGCGGAAGCCCAATGAGGGTGTCGGCCACGTCCTACCTAAACACTTAAGTCTCTAGTCCAGGTTTATCGCCTATCCAGGTTCCATCCGCAGGGTGTCCGGCCAAGGTTTCCACATACGGCCCGAACGATGTGAACAGGGTTACCGAGACACCAAACGGGCGCCCGGTACACCGTGCCATGGTGTATCTACCACATCATAGCCCACCCCTAGGGTCAGCGCTACGCACGGCCGCCAACACATAACCTACAAACACCAGAAACTAGTTGCAACTCCTGGACAGAGTACTAGGGTGATTAAGAAGCCGAGAGGGTCAATTAAGGATCCCAATGAGTGGTAGTATCTGTTCATGGATCACATACACAGAACTCAGTTCCTGAGGATGGTTTCAATAAGACAACCCACCATGTACTCCTACATGCCCTCTCACCGCTACCTTTACCAAAACGTGTTCACACGCTTAGCTCACACACAGTAGGACATGTTCACACACCTCCGATTCATTCCCGATGAATCAGACATAAAACAACTCTATGCAATAGCAGGCATGACAAACAAGCATGAATGAGTAGGCACATCAGGGCTCAAACAACTCCTACTCATGCTAGTGGGTTTCATCTATTTACCGTGGCAATGACAGGTCATGCAGAGGAAAGGGGTTCAACTACCACAACATGTAACAGTAGAATCGTTGTTGTCCTAATGCAGAAAAAGAGAGCAGGAGCGAGAGAGTGGGATTGTATCGGAATGAACAAGGGGGTTTTGCTTGCCTAGCACTTCTGAAGATAATAAAACTCTTCATCGGTGTCATCGAACTCATCATCAAAACCACGTCTATCTAGAGGGGCCAAATACCAGCAACAGAGAAGGAAACACAATCAATGCAATGCAACAATATGATGCATGAATGTGACATGTCAATATGAATGTGTTTTGACTTATGCATACTAGGACAGGTTGAGTTGAACCCATTTGAATCAAAGATTCAAATGTAAGCTCATGTATAAAGTCATAATGGTGCATTATCTTGTTTCATCTAAACAGCAAGGTTAGGTTTCTTTAACATGCATGGAACCAGTACAGATGGATAGATTGGATTTTTCTGATCATTTTTCATATATAACTTGTTTGGTTTGGAGCTACAGTTGATTTTCTATGATTTTTAGAAGTTTGTACTATTTTCTGGAATTTCCTGAATAATAATAAGTCCAGGAAAAAGTTATTGCGTCAGCATTGTGTCATGCTGACCTCAGCAAGTCAACAACAGCGGTCTAGGTCAAACCTGACAGTGGGTCCCGCGTGTCAGTGTCATTAGTTTTAACTAATTATAATTAGTACTAACCCGAGATTAATTAGTCGGCTAGGCCCGACCTGTCATTGACCCAGGGGGGTCAAACTGGGCCCACCCTTGGTCAAACGGGGTCAAACTTGCCGAAATTGTTCCATGGCTCGTCGCCGGCGACGACAGAGACGACAGAGCGGCTCGGGAATGCTCTACAGGGCACCGTTTTGAGCGTGGTTTGTTGCTACGGCTTGCTGGCGCTCTCGCGCATCTAGTGGTAGCAGTGGTAGCAGCTGGGATGGCCTAGGTTGACGGCGACGATGACTTGTGCGGCGGCCAGCGTTCGGCCAACGACGGGTTGGTTGCTACGGGGCGCTAGGGGGATAAACTGGTAGGTGCTACACGCTCCTAGGGGTTCACCGAGCACGGTGACGCGCTTAGGCGTGGGCTGCGGTGACCCTGGCCACGGCGGTGAAGAACCATGGCGGCGGTGAGCTTTCGGCTCCGGTGGACAGCGGGGCTAGAGGAGGAGAACGACGATGGGGAGAGAGGGGTTCAGTAGAGGAGCTCACGGCGGGTTCGTCGGTGATCTCAGCGTGCTCGGGGATGGCCTGGTGATGACGAATCGGTCGACGACAGCCGTCGGTGCAGAGGCGAACATGGCATCGACGATGGCGCTCCAGGGTGTCCGACATCATGTGGCTCGGCGGAGAGGACCGGGGCGTCACGGCGGAGCTTGGGGGCGCGTCGGAGAGGCTTAGAGATGGTTGTGGCCGTGGGGGAGCTCGTCGACGGCGACGGCTGCGTTCGGTCGCGCTCGTTGAAGGGACTAGAGGGTGAAGGAGGGAGCAGAGAGTGAGGGAGAGGAGTGAGGGGCCACGGGGCGTCTCCGTGGCATCGCTAGAAGGTCCGGGGAGGAAGCAGGAGGTGGCCGGAGCAGCGTCGGCGCTCGCCACGCACCTGGTTGTCCTCCTGGCAGAGGAGGAAGATGACAAGGGCGCTGGGGGGCTGGGCCGGCCACTTGGGCCGCCAGGTGGGCTGCAGGTGGGCTGGCAGGTAAGGCCATGTGGGTTTTTCCTCTCTCTCTCTCTGTTTTTTTCTAATTCTGTTCTGTTTTCTATTTTGCAGGTTTGTTTTGAATTTGATTTTGAAACCAATTCAATTTTCTTCCTTATGGAAATATTTTTAGAAGCTAAAAGAATTAAACCAAAGCTCCATAAAATATTTCAGAATTATTGGACCTATATTTATTTAATAGTAGATATAAATCCAATTCAAACAATTATTGATTTAATTCAAATGCCCAAAATAAATGTTTCTGAGACACCAAAAATATTGGTTTGGATTTTACCTCTTGCCAATATTTCCAGAGGATAACAAGAACATATTCTTGGACTTATTTGAAGAAATTTTATCTTGGTCATTTTTAAAAGGATTTTGAGGCTTTGAAAATTCCCCAATTCAAATTTCATTTGAATTTAAACATGATGCAACAACCAAGCTAGTCCAAGGCCAAGGTAAAGCTAGGGATGTGACTCAGCCGGCACCGGGTCGTCCCCTTATATACATGGGTTGACACCTGGTGGCCTACAGAGTCCCGTCCGGCTCATAATCGTGTCCGGCTCGGTGACTTCCTTTACATGCCTGTCTTTACAAGTCTTTCCTTACATATTAGGCTTCTTATGTAACCCGCCATTAGGGCTGACCCGGCCCCTCCTGGGCGGGTCATACCTGGTAGCTATATCCCCAACACAACTGCCGCCAACTCAATATCATGAGTGGGTTAGTTCCTTTCGTTGGGCTTCAACTGACGAGAGGTATAAGCCACAACTTTCTTCTCTTGCATTAACACAACACCGAGACCTTGCAGGGAGGCATTACAAAAAACTTCAAAAGGCTTGGATTCATCAGGAGGAGTCAAGATAGGAGTTGTGACTAGCTTCTCTTTGAGGGTGTTGAAAGCAACGTCACACTCAGGCGTGTAGACATGCTTCTGGAGGAGGTTGGAAAGAGGCTTTGCAAACTTAGAGAAATTCTCAACGAATCTTCGACAATAGCTTGAAAGCCCAAAAAAACTACGGAGCTGCTTGACATTCTGAGGAGGTTCCCAATTCACAATTGCAGACACCTTCTCGGGATTAGCAGCGATACCCTTGGTGGAGATGATATGACCAAGGTAAAGAACTTCGTCAAGCCAAAACTGACACTTGGAAAACTTCGCATAGAATTGATGCTCTCTGAGTCTGTCGAGTACCAATCTCAAATGCTTGGCATGATCCTCCTTATTCTTGGAAAAGACCAAAATACCATTGAGATACACCAAGACGAAATCATTTGTGTAAGGGTTGAAGATGAAGTTCATCATGCGAGAGAACATTGGAGGAGCATTGACAAGGCCGAAAAGCATGACAGTATATTCATAAGAACCATAGCTTGTTCTGAATGCTGTCTTGGGGATATCTTGTTCACGAATGCGAATATGATGATAACCCATACGGAGGTCAAGCTTGGAGAAAACTTGACCACCTTTAAGTTGCTCGAAAAGCTCATTGATGTTGGGAAGTGGGTACTAGTTCTTTATTGTTTTCTTGTTCAATGGACGGTAGTCGACGCAGAGTCGTTCCATTCCATCCTTCTTCTTGACAAAAAGAACACCACAACCCCATGGAGATGAACTCGGCCTGATCAGACCCATGCGCTCTTGTTCATTGAGTTGTTTCTTCAACTCCTTCAACTCTTCTGGTCCAAGCTTGTAAGGACATTTGCAAACAGGTTCTGTGCCGACGAATTCAACTGGCCGGTGAGGAGGCATTCCCAGAAGCTCTTCTGGAAAGACGTCTTGATATTCACAAACGACTGGAATCTGAGAGATGGCATTCAACTCGCGCTTCTCATTGAGAGAAAACAGTCGAATGGTTTCGTCACGAGCGGCATAGATGATCACATCCTCAGATAAGTGTGTTAATTGAATCTGCCTGGCAGCACAATCAAGCTGAGCCTTGTGCTTAGAAAGCCAGTCCATGCCAAGAATTATATCAATATCAGAGTCACCAAGAACCATTGGAGAAGACAGAAATCTATAGTCTCCCATCTTGATGGAAACATCCGGAACCACCAAACCGGCACTCAACCGTTTACCCGGAGAAATGATATCCATGAATTTACCCAAAGGAGAAGAAGTGAATTCATGCTTGGCAAAAAATGGTCTTGACATGGAACAATGCGATGCACCAGTATCAAAAAGAAATTTAGCAGGAATGGAGTTAACTTGAAGGTTACCCGTGATCACTTCTGAAGAATCCTCTGCCTGAGCTGCATTCATCATGTCGACCTTATCATGCTTGGGATTATGCTTGACCACTGCATTGCTGGCAGATCTCACAGGAGGAGGAGGCGGAAGGCGCCTTTGGTTGAAGCATTTGTTTGCATAGTGCCCTTTCTGCTGACACTTGTTGCAATTAACCTCTAAGAGCGGACGGCGATAAGGAGCACTTGACCTTGGAGTATGATACTGAGCTTTGTTTTGATAGCCTGGGTTGGGTGGGTGGGAAGATCCATTGCCACCTTTACACTTCTGCTGATAAGGCTGGCGAAACGGAGGGGGAGGAGGCAACCAGAACTTCTGTTGCTTCGCTGCCACTTGAGTTGAACAAGAAGATTGAACTGCATCCCTGACTCTCTTCTTAGATGCCTCACACTTGAGCTGAGCAGCTTCTTGCTTTAGTGCCATGTTGTAGAATTCATCATACTTAGTCGGCTCAAAAAGTATGAGAGGTAATTGCAGATATTCCTTGAGACCACCTTGGAATTGATAAATCATACTCTTTTCATCAGGGGCGTCTTGTTTAGCGAAGCGAGCGAGTTTCTGAAACTGGATGTTGTATTGATACACAGACATGCCGCCTTGCTTGAGATTGCGGAACTCCTCACGCTTTCTCTCAGCAACACTTTGTGGAATGTCATGAGCTTTGAAGTCTCAGCGGAAATCATCCCAGGTAATCATACGACCTCCTCTGGAATCTCTGTATTGTTGATACCACTCAGCAACTTGATCCTTGAGTTGAAATGAAGCAAACTTGACAAAGTCCTCAGGCCTGACATTGCTACACTCAAAATGTTTGCAGATATCCATGATCCAGTCGTCGGCGTCTGTTGCCTCGACACAGTTGCTGAAGGATTTCGGCTGGTTTGCGAGGAACTGATTGAGGGTAGCAAACTGAGGCTGATTGTTGCCTTGGCCTTGATTTCCTTGGTTACCTTGCCCTTGGTTGCGCTCTTGCAAGAGTTGCAAAAGCATCTGAGTGTTGGCGTTGGTGGCTGCCATGACATCTTGCCATGCCCCCGGAGGTGGAGGTGGTGGCGGAGGGTTCGACTGATCCCCATCATTGCGGTCCTCACTCTGACGCGTTGGAGGAGCCATCCTGAAGAGGTTGACATCCGTTAGCATCTTGAAAGACATATATACAAGCTAAATCAATGGATCGAAATTGCAACATATAGCCTTAACATTCAAACAAGAATGAACGAATGAATTCCAAAGTAAATCATCACACTTCCATTAAGTTGAAAAGCCACTTAGATAAAGGTAGATTAATAAAGCAACAAGGTACGGATATGAACAAATAAGTGGTAAGGATTACCCAATCACAAACCAAATATCTGTGGGAAGAAATACTAGAGCTACATGAGTTCTCACCTATAAAACTCCCAAAACTTTCTGGTTATGCAATCAAGTGTTGGGGATACAGGGGAAGCATAACCTCTCACCCAAAACTAGCAAATCCTACATCCAGCTGTATCCATCCTTCAACACATAACCAAGAAACCTTCGGAAATCATGTACCTCAACCTTCGAAAATCATCTGTTATACGACTTATGGCAATACTCCCGAACTCCCGCCCCAGTACTGGGTGGCGTCGAGGTTATATCACCAACGAATGCATAAAAGAGATTTTCGATGTTCGTGAACTCAGGTATTCCAGAACTGCAACAATAAAATTGTGATGACAACACCTCAGATCTCAACTCCCCGGGACACTGACACAACCCTAAATGTCAGGAGGCACCAAGAACAATGTTCTCGTCAAAAAACCATCGAAACGATTCCAAGATACCCGCGTGATCCTAAAAACAATTCGGTGAAATTTGAGGAGAGAAGAGTCAAAACTCTACGTCAGGAGGCCTGACCAGAGCGACGAAGGGACTGGGGAGTAAAAAGAATCCTACTCTCCGATATATATAATCCTAAGAGTCAAAACATTTTGTTCTAGACTCAACAACATCAGCGATTCGATCAAGCAGGGGCTCCTAAGTCGGGGAAGGCTCTGATTACCAACTTGTAACACCCACAGTGCGGCTATATCTCCCACATGACGGGGCATGACTTAGAGGCATAGCCACATGGTAGGTCTGTCGCAAGAGGGGTAATCTTTACACATCCCATGCACTGAATAAGAAGGGATAAAGAGTCGGCTTATAATCGCCACTTCGTACAATACATAAATATATCATACATCATCCAAGGTACAATCAAAGGTCCGACTAGAGAACCAAAATAAAGAAAGACAACCCCAAATGCTAGATCCACGATCGTCCCAACTGGACTCCTCTACTGATCATCTGGAAAAGAAACATAGTAACGGCCCAAATCCTCGTCGAACTCCCACTTGAGTTCGGTAGCGTCCCCTGCACTAGCATCATCGGCACCTGCATCTGTTTGGAAGTATCTGTGAGTCACGGGGACTCAGCAATCTCACACCCTCGTGATCAAAACTATTTAAGCTTATGGTTAGGAAAAGGTAGTGAGGTGGAGCTGCAGCAAAGCACTAAGCATATATGGTGGCTAACTTACGCAAAAGAGAGCGAGAACAGAAGCAATGCACGACCGAGAAACTATAAGTGATCAAGAAGTGATCCTGAAGATACTTACGTTCAAGCATAACACGAGACCGTGTTCTCTTCCCGGACTCCGCCGAAAAGAGACCATCACGGCTACACACGCGGTTGATTCATTTTAATTAAGTTAAGTGTCAAGTTCTCTACAACCGGATATTAACAAATTCCCATCTGCCCATAACCGCAGGCATGGCTTTCGAAAGTTCAAAACCCTGCAGGGGTGTCCCAACTTAGCCCATCACAAGCTCTCACAGTCAACGAAGGATATTCCTTCTCCCGAGAAGACCCGATCAGTCTCAGAATCCCGGTTACAAGACATTTCGACAATGGTAAAACAAGACCAGCAAAGCCGCCTGATGTGCTGACAAATCCTGATAGGAGTCTCACGTATCTCGTTCTCAGGGTGTCGTGGTTCTAAGCCTGACAGTAGAGTGGGGGGTAGGTATGGAGAGGCAAGGTCCTAGCTATGGAGAGGTTGTAAGCACAAAGGATGTACGAGTTCAGGCCCTTCTCGGAAGAAGTAACAGCCCTACGTCTCGGAGCCCGGAGGCGGTCGAGTGAATTATGAATGTATGGATTACAAGGTGCCGAACCCCTCTGCCTGTGGAGGGGGGTGGCTTATATAGAGTGCGCCAGGACCCCAGCCAGCCCACGTAGGAGAGGGTTTAAGGTGAGTTAAGTCTGGGGCGTTACTGGTAACGCCCCACATAAAGTGCCTTTACTATCATAAAGTCTACTTAATTACAGACCGTTGCGGTGCAGAGTGCCTCTTGACCTCCTGGTGGTCGAGTGAGTCTTCGTGGTCGAGTCCTTCAGGCCAGTCGAGTGAGTCCTCGTTGGTCGAGTGAGTCCTCGTTGGTCGACTGGAAGGCGACCTCTTCTAGGGATGTCCTAGGGTGAGTTACTTGGAACAGGTCCGTGACCCTACCCTAGGTACATAACCCCATCATTAGCCCCCGAATGGATTGAGGCTTCGAGTGAAGAAGGAGTTGATGTCGTTTCCGATTAACCTTTGCGCTTTAGTTGTGCGCTAATCTGGATCAAAGAATCTCTTCGTTGACAGGGAGCAATTTGTCTTCGGTCGACTCGATCCATTCTATTTTTGCGTCGAGTGACCTTTCGAGCTTCGACGATCTCCGAGCGACGGATCGCCGGAAACACCGCGTCTGACAGACTGATTTGTTGCTCGCGGATTCCGCGGGGCGCGAAATTTGGGGGCGCGCGCGAAGCGGGGCAGACCGCGGCGTTCGGATGGGACGGGGCATAGACACCTCGATCTCCGCGCCGCCTTTTTCGCCACGTATCCAATCCTCATAACTGCTCGCAGATATGATTAGATCGACCGGGCCCACATGTCAGCCACTCGGAAGGGACCTTATAAATGTGCCCGGCGAGGATTTCTGTGCTGCGCCTCAGCATTCTCCCTCTCTTCCTCTGCTTCCTTCCTCCCTGCTCAGCGTGCTCGCTCTCGCCCCCGCACCACTTCCCTTCGTGCATCTCACCGGCGACCATGGCCAAGGAGAAGACGGCGGCGCTGGAGCGTGCCAAGAAGGCGTCGGCATCGGAGAAGGCGAAGGGGAGATCCACCAGCCGCAGAGGGTCCTCGTCCAGATCCCGCCTGCCGAAAGGCTGGGTCCAAGGAGACTGGATCCAGTCGACCATCACGGAGAAGGACCTCCTCGACATGGCCAACGAGGGCTTGATCCCTCACGGAGCTGCGAGGTTGCCGGGGAAGGAGTGGCAGCCACAGCCAGAAGAGGGTGAGTGTGTGCTTCTGGCCACTCATGTTGATCGTGGGTTTTCCTTGCCGCCAAGCATTTTCTTCCGTGGCTTCTTGAATTTCTTTGGAGCACAGCTCCACCACTTTACCCCAAACTCCATTGCCTACCTTGCTGCATTCGTGTCCATGTGTGAGGGTTTCTTGGGCTGTCGACCGCACTGGGGTTTGTTCAAACGTATCTTCACGTGTCGCTCTCAGACCGTGAAGAAGGCGAGCCCAGGTGACGAGAAGACCCGAGTCGTCCAAATGTGTGGGGGCCTGGGGATTCAGGTGAGGAATAATAGCACCTTCCCGCCCATGTCCTTTCCCGAGTCCGTCAGGGGCTGGCAGTCGACTTGGTTCTACTGCCAGGTCCAGTCGACGCCAGGGCAGTCGAGTGGACTCCCTCCGTTTACCATGGACCGAGTGAACAAGCCCTCCCCTCTGAAGCTTATTCCGGAGGAGAAAGCCGACGTGAAGATGTTGATGGAGCGCGTGGTGCAGTTGGTTCGGGAGGGGGTGACGGGCATGGATCTTCTGGAGGTCTTCCTCAGGCGTCGCATCCAACCCCTTCAATTCCGGAGCCACTACATGTGGTTGTACTGTGGGCCCGAAGACGAGACTAGAGCCCATCCAGAAGAAGTCGACGATGTCACTCTGGAAAGATGGATGGTAGCCGTTACCGGAAACAGGGACAACCCGCGCGGAGCCAGAAGGGTTCCTCCACTCGACCACAACAGCATCCCAAACAAGGTACACTTGCTCTGCTTTCCATTGTGTCCTTGTTGTACTCCTTGTTTGGGCATCTGCTAGGCCTTCACCGAACTGTACTCGATGCCCAATGGGGCACAAGCTCCGACTGAGGAAGGCGAGGCGAGCGGGGGCGAGGCGAGCGGGGGCGAGAGCCAGGAAGAGGAGGAATGGGACTCGGATGCTGCAGGGGATGACGACGACGATGATGATGATGAAGGTGACGAAGATGACATCGAGGACGAGGAAGAAGAGGAGGAGGAGGTCGTTCCACCGCGCTCAGAAAGGCGGTCGAAGCTTGTCCACGACCCTTCGACAGAACGTGGTAAGGGGGTTGCGACTGCCACTCAGTCGACCAAGCGCCCTCGGACCACCTCTCCGGCGCCGACTGAAAAGGCGCCGAAGCAGCCCAGGGCGGCCTCCTCGAAGCCGACCAAGCTCCTGCCGAAGATGAAGGTGTCCATCCCCACCATATCAGGGTAATTGTGTTGCTCATATTTTCTTATTCTTGTGCGAACTTTATCTCTGGTCGACGCTGAGGTTAGTCGACTGATCCTTTGGAGTTGCAGTGCTGCTACTTCTGAGACCTCGGCCCGGGCCGATGACCACGAGATGGAGGATGCAGCAACTTCGAATCCAGGTACTGTGTTCTTAATACCATTCTTAGTCGACTGACTCGCGATCTCTGATCCTGACCCTTCTCCGCAGCTCCACCCAATACTGTTATCGATCTTCCTGATGATGATGAGGATGAAGAGCCGCTGAAGCACAGGAGGAGTCGGAAAGCGTTCGCCAGTAAGGTGCCTCAGGATGTGCCGGCGCCTGAAATTCTGACTGTGGAGGAGGAGAACACCACTCGACACACGGTGACCTTCGCGACTCCACTGACGAGTGCTCAGCAGCCTTCCCTCTTCACGACACACCACGTCCCAGAGGACCAAGCTGGCGCAGCGAAGGAGGCGATACGCCAGGCGGGACTCATGATGGAGCAGCTGAAGACCATCCGGGACGCGAGCCAGGCAGCTTATGACGCCAGCTCTGCCCTCCAAAGCAATGTCCAGGTCAGTCGACCGCTGTTTGTTCTGTTGGATATGCTACCAAAAACTTTTCTTTTCCGGAATTTATATTAGTCACCCACTGGGTGTGTCGGATAAACTCCGTGTTAGCGGGGGCACGCTGAGTGCACCCGCTGGGTGTAGTCCCCAAGGCTAAGGTCGACTGCTGGCAGTCGGCCTTAGGCTTTATGATGTCAATCTTTCTGTCAGTCGACTGGTCGACTGGATTTCGCAAACCAGTGGGGGCACGCTGAGTGCACCCACTGGGTGTAGTCCCCGAGACTGTGGTCGACTGCTTGCAGTTGATCACAGTCTTAGAGAATGCGTCTCGCACACTGTTTTTTTTTTGAGGTCGACTGGTCGACTTTGTCTTCAACAGGATTAGTGGGGGCACGCTGAGTGCACCCACTGGGTGTAGTCCCCGAGACTACGGTCGAATGCTTGTATTCGGCTGTAGTCTTAGAAACTTGTGTTTTTCCCTTTTCACTCGGAAGTGAGTTACATTTGACGTTTAGTCGATTGGTTCTTCGCAGAACTCCTGTGATCTTGTGGCTCGCTACTCAGAGCTGGAACAAAAACATACTCAAGTCGAGCTGAGCTTGAAGCTGGTTCGGGAGAAGCTGACAAAGGCAAAGGAGGAGACCGAAGGTATGTTTGGTGAGACCCTGACGACTGCTTTTCCCCTTGCTTGTTTCGGCATCTGATCTCGCTGTAACTTGCAGGTAAGGTAAGGGAAGCCCAGCAGAAGAAAGACCTTGAGCTAGCTGAGAAGATCAAGCTTGCTGACGAGAAGTTAGCTTCAGTCACCAAGCTCGAACAAGACAATACCAATCTGAAAACTGCTCTTGGGATTGCCAACAAGGAAGTCAGTCGACTGAGAACTGACAAAGCTGCCTTGACCGACCAAGTCAGCAAATTGACTGAGAAGAAAACTCAACTGGAGGCCTTCCTGAGTGGCCTTGCCAAGAAGCTGTTTCTTATGCTTGAAGGTAAACCTCCATGTTTGGCAAATATTTCCAACTGTGGCTTCTTCCATTCGACTATCCCCTTGACTTAGTGATCACCCTTGCAGAATTTTGTCAAAACTTTGAAGAAGAAACCAGCCGACTGGAGCCAAACCTTGACCCTGTCAATTCTCCGGTGAATGACGAAGTTGCCATGGATGTTTTCCGACTGGAGTCTCGTGTTGCAACTGTCGTGGACTATCTCACAAGGCTGAAGGCCGCCACATCTCGCATTGACTCGACGCTCTGGCCTGAGGAGACACTTCAGAATGACCTTGAGTCGCTGATGGCCCGCTTGAACGCGATCCCTGGTCGAGTGCAGGAGTGGAAGAAGTCCTCGGCTCGGTGTGGTGCAGATGTCGCTCTGTGTCTGGCCCGAGTCCACTGCAAAGATGCACGAGAGGAGAAGCTGGCGGCCCTTCGGGTGGCCAATACCAAGAAGCACGACTTCAGGTCCTTTATGGAGACTTTCCTTGCAGCTGCCACTCGGATCGCCGACGGAATTGACCTTGATGAATTTGTTGCACCTTCCAGCCCTCCACAGGAGGGGTAAAAAACTCCTTCTGGCTCGACACTTTAAATTTGCCTCGGTATGCCGAGTGGAATTGTAACCGACAAACCTTAACAGGCTTGACGCCTGAGCACTTTCGGTTCCTTTAGATATCGATTCAAACTTGAATTTGGCGCTTGAATATGATTGCCTTCGGCTCAAAATGTCTTTTGCAGGTTCAAAGCAAGGTGCCTGTGCTTAGGCGAGCGCTTGGACCGCAGCTAAGCCTCCGAGTGAGAGGGTCGCTCTTCACTCGGTAGGATTTTTGTAACTTAGGTGAGCACGAGGCTGCAGCTAAGCCTCCGAGTGGAAGGCTGGCTTACCACTCGGTAGGATTTTGATAACTTAGGCGAGCACGAGGCTGCAGCTAAGCCCCCGAGTGAGAGGATCGCTCTTCACTCGGTAGGATTTTCACAACTTAGGCGAGTGCTTGGACTGCAGCTAAGCCCCCGAGTGAGAGGGTTGCTCTTCACTCGGTAGGATTTT